>NC_090398.1:32724975-32800213 GCF_036365525.1 Heterodontus francisci
AGATACAGAGATAGAAGCAGAGACAGGGAGTGTCAGGAAAGGAAAGACAGATGGAGGGACAGAGTGAGAAACAGAGGGAGAAGGAGAGACAGAGACAGAAGGAGAGAGATGGAGGGACGGAGAGAGAGAGAGAGACCGAGATAGAAGGAGAGAGCTGGAGTGACAGAGAGGGAAAGACAGATGGAGGAACAGAGAGGGAGACAGAGATAGAAGGAGAGAGAGGGAGTGACAGAGAGGGAAAGACAGATGGAGGAACAGAGAGAGAGACAGAGTGAGAGACGGGGAGAGAGACGGGGAGAGAGACGGGGAGAGAGAGAGGGAGAGAGAGAGGGAGAGAGAGAGGGAGAGAGAGAGGGAGAGAGAGGGAGAGAGAGGGAGAGAGAGAGGGAGAGAGAGGGAGAGAGAGAGGGAGAGAGAGGGGGAGAGAGGGAGAGAGAGGGAGAGAGAGGGAGAGAGAGGGAGAGAAAGACAGATGGAGAGACAGAGAGAGAGGCAGAGAGAGAGAGGCAGAGAGAGAGAGAGTAGCAGAGACAGAGAGAGAGGGAGAGACAGATGGAGAGACACAGATAGAAGGAGAGAGAGGGAGAGACAGAGAGGGAACGACAGATGGAGGAATAGAGAGAGAGAGACAGAGATGGAAGGAGAGAGATGGAGTGACAGGGAGGGAAGGACTGATGGAGGGATAGAGAGAGAGAGACAGAGATAGAAGGAGGGAGAGGGAGTGAGGCGGGGGGGAAGACAGAGGGAGGACAGAGAGAGAGAGAAGGAGAGAGATGGAGAGACAGAGAGCGAAAGACAAATGGTGAGACGGAGAGCGAGAGGGAGAGTTGGAAGGAGAGAGAGGGAGTGACAGGGAGAGAAAGACAAATGCAGGGACAGAGAGAGTGACAGAGAGAGAAGCACAGACAGAGATAGAAGGAGAGAGAGGGAGTGACAGGGGGTGGGGAAGATAGATGGAGAGACAGAGAGAGAAGGAGAGAGAGGTTTTGACAGAGAGGGAAAGACAGATGGAGGGACAGAGTGGGAGACAGAGATAGAAGAAGATAGAGGGAGTGACAGGGAAGGAAGGACAGATGGAAGGATAGAGAGAGAGACAGAGATAGAAGGAGAGAGAGGGAGTGACGGGGGCGGGGGGTTTGGAGAGAGACTGATGGAGAGACAGAGAGAGAGAGGCAGAGATGGAAGGACAGAGATGGAGTGACAGGGAGGGAAAGACAGATGGAGGGACAGAGTGAGGGAGACAGAGATAGAAGGAGAGAGAGGGAGTGACTGGGAGGGAAAGACAGATGGAGGGACAGAGAGAGAGACAGAGATAGAAGGAGAGAGAGGGTGTGTCAGGGAGGGAAAGACAGATGGAGGGACAGAGAGAGAGAGGCAGTTTTGGAAGGAGAGAGACCGAGCGACAGGGAGGGAAAGACAGGAGGAGGGACAGAGAGAGAGACAGAGATAGAAGGAAAGAGAGGGAGAGACAGAGAGGGAAAGACAGATGGAGGGACAGAGAGAGAGGCAGAGATAGAAGAAGAGAGAGGGAGTGACAGGGGGTGGGGAAGATAGATGGAGAGACAGAGAGAAAAGGAGAGAGAGGGAGGGACAGAGATGGAAAGACAGAGAGAGACAGACAGAGAGAGAAGGAGAGAGAGGGAGAGGCAGAGAGGGAAAGACAGATGGAGAGAGAGAGAGAGAGAGGCAGAGATGGAAGGAGAAAGAGGGAGTGACAGGGAGGGAAAGACAGAAGGAGGGACAGAGAGAGAGACAGAGATAGAAGGAGAGAGAGGGAGTGTCAGGGAGGGAAAGACAGATGGAGGGACAGAGAGAGAGAGACAGAGAGAGAAGAAGAGAGAGGGAGTGACAGAGAGGGATAGACAGATGGAGAGAGAGAGAGAGAGGCAGAGATGGAAGGAGAGAGAGGGAGAAACAGACAGGGAAGGACAGATGGAGGGACAGAGAGAGAGAGAGGCAGATATGGAAGGAGAGAGAGGGAGTGACAGGGAGGGAAAGACAGATGGAGGGACAGAGAGAGAGACAGAGATAGAAGGAGAGAGAGGGAGTGTCAGGGAGGGAAAGACAGATGGAGGGACAGAGAGAGAGAGACAGATAAGAGAAGAAGAGAGAGGGAGAGACAGAGAGGGAAAGACAGATGGAGAGACAGAGAGAGAGAGACAGAGATCTCTCCCGATGTTTCTGTCTCCATACCTATCTCTTAAATGTTTGTGCACACAGCAGTGAAGGATTACATCCAATTAATTTCTTACATTCTCCCTTTCAATCGAACCCACAATCTCTCTCTCTCCAACCTTGTCCCTCTCTACAGCACTCTCTCTGTCTGCATATCTAACCCTCTCTCCCTCTGTCTCTCTCCTCGTGTCAGAGATAGCAAAAGGGAGAGACAGAGAGCGGAAGACAGAGAGAGAATGTTGAAGGAACTAGACTCTATTCCTAAGCTGTGCTGAACCTGCTCTGGGAATGTTTGATGGGCTACATTAATCGGCCGTGTACAGTCCTGTATCAGGCTGTGAAGAAGCACAGCTTGTTCAGTGAACAACGGGGTCAAAGGGAACGATTCACTCCTGTCTGCTACTAGGAAGAGTGACTGACCTTAACATCAAGGGAGCCTTTGACCGTGTGTGACATCGAGGGGCCAGAGTAAAACTGAAGTCAGTGGGAATCCGCTGGTTGGAGTCATACTGAGCACAAAGGAAGATGGTTGTGGTTGTTGGAGGTCAATCATCTCAGTCCCAGGACATCACTGCAGGAGTTCCTCAGGGTAGTGTCCGAGGCTCAACCATCTTCAGCTGAGATCCCAGGAGAAAATACTGGAAATACTGAGCAGGTCAAGCAGCATCTGCGGAGAGAAAAACAGAGTTAGTGATTCAGCTCGATGCTTTCCAGATTTCCAGTATCCACAGTATTTTGCCTCAGATAATGAAGCAATCCAGAGCCACATGCACCAAGACCCAGACAACATTCAGGTTTGGGCCGACCAGTGGCAAGTAACATTCACGTCACACAAGTGCCAGGCAATGACCATCTGCAACAAGAGAGAATCCAACCACCTCCCCTTGGCATTCAAAGCATTATCCCATCGCTGAATCCCCCAGCATCAACATCCTGGGGAAACATTGACATCAAACTTAACTGAACGAAACACATCAATAGTTTCTTCACCCAGTGGCTGGTGGGTGTCTGGAACTCACTGCCTGAAAGGATTAGTATAAAATGGGTGCTTGATGGCTGGCACAGACTGGGCGGGCCGAAGGGCCTGTATAAGTGCTGTATCTCTGTATGACTCTAAAGGATGGGAGAGGCAGAAACCCTCACCACATTTAAAACAATCTCTTGGATATTCACTTCTCCATATTTAAAATGGGTAAGGAATAACTCTCCTCGTCTGCACTGCCCCATCGAACACTCTCAGAGAAGGTACAGCACGGGTTAGATACAGAGTAAAGCTCCGTTTAAACTGTCCCTGGAGTGTCGGATTAACCCGGGTCACTCACTGTGCCCAGCTCAGCCTCAAGACTCACCTGCCTCAGTCACTGAGACACTCCTGCATCACTTGCCTTAATGTAAGCGGATGCCGGGTTTGGGAGCGGGACAGGCACACGGGATGAGGACGACTGCTCATATGGAGGATAAGCATCAGTAATCCCTCAGAGAATCAGAACAGACCAGTGAGACTCAGGAAAGGAAACTTGTGTTGAAATTGAGAGTCTTGTATTGTGGAATGCTTTAGTATTTGTTGAGAATGTTGAGCCAGTGAAATGTTGCCCTAGTGGGATGAATAGATCCTCTATGACTTTATTACAACAGTAAGGTACCCTGAGTACTGTAAATATGGACTGAAATGACTGAAATAACAATGTAAGTGATCAATTTTCAGCTGAATTCTATGACGACAGTTAGAGTCATAGAGTAATACAGCACAGAAACAGGCCCTTCGGCCCATCTTGTCTGTGCCCACCATCAAGCACCTCCCTATTCTAGTCCCATTTTCCAGCACTTGGCCCGTAGCCTTGTATGCTATGGCATTTCAAGTGCTCATCTAAATACTTCTTAAATGTTGTGAGGGTTCCTGCCTCTACCACCTCTTCAGGCAGAGCGTTCCAGATTCCAACCACCCTCTGGGTGAAAAATCTTTTCCTCAAATCCCCTCTAAACCTCCTGCCCCTTACCTTCAATCAATGCCCCCTGGTTATTGACCCCTCCGCTAAGGGAAAAAGTTTCTTCCTTTCTAACCTATCAATGCCCCTCATAATTTTGTATACCTCAATCAGGTCCCCCCTCAGCCTTCTCTGCTCCAAGGAAAACAACTCCAGCCTTTTCAGTCTCTCTTCATAGCTGAAATGCTCCAGCCCAGGCAACATCCTGGTGAATCTCCTCTGCATCCTCTCCAGTGCAATCACATCCTTCCTATAGTGTGGTGCCCAGAACTATACACAGTACTCCAGCTGTGGCCTAACCAGTGTTTTATACAGCTCCATCATAACCTCCCTGCTCTTATATTCTATGCCTCAACTAATAAAGGCAAGTATCCTATATACCTTCCTAATCACCTTATCTACCTGCACTGCAGCCTTCAGTGATCTACGGATAAGTACACCAAGTTCCCTGTGACACTCTGTACTTCCTTTGGTCCTACCATTCATTGGATATTCCCTAGCCTTGTTAGTCCTTCCAAAATTCTATGTAACCTAACCTATGTATAATCTTTCATCTAGCAGTGCATGTGTAATGTTTAATTTCTGAAAGCCAGACAGAGTAAAGCTTAACGTACTCCAACAAACTCAAGACTTTTGGCATTTATTACCTTATCGGGTCAAATCTGTCGTTAAGTTGGACTAGACTTGTGAATAATTCTTTTTAAATTGTTTTTCCGACAATACGAGTGGAAATCGATTTGCAGCATCCCATCATATAATATACACTCCTGTCTATCTTGTCTGAATACAGACATAAAATAGCCACAAATTTTGCTGTTTATTTCGGGGCAGACAAGTGAAGTGTTTATTTTGTCTGTGATTTAACTCGACCCCCAATGATAACCAACATGGTGGGAGAGAGTGATAGACAGAGAGAGAGGAACAGAGGTAGAGTAACAGAGAGATAGGGAGAGATAGAAATGGAGAGAGAACAGAGAGATAGAAAGTGCCAGGAGACCCTGAGACACTTTAGAAGCAGGGGGACGGGAAGACAGGCTGTGTGGGGACCCTGGGGTAACATTACAGATAGACAGGGTAGATGTAGGTAAGATGTTTCTCCTGGTTGGGGAGTCTGGAACCAGGGGACACAATTTAAAAATAAGGCGGAAGCCACTTCGGACAGAGATGAGGAGAAATTTCATTACTCAGAGGGTTGTGAATCTTAGGAATTCTCTACCCCAGAGGGCTGTGGAAGCTCAGTCATTGAGTATGTTTAAAGCAGAGATTGACAGATTTCTAAATACCAATGACATAAAGGGTATGAGGATAGTCTGGGAAAAACACTTTGAAGTGGATGATCAGCCATGATAGTATTGAATGGCGGAGCAGGCTCGATGGGCTGAATGGCCTACTCCTGTTCCTATATTCCAAAGCTGCCGAAATAGTTTCTCCCAAACTACCCCATCAGTTCCCCTTAATATCTCAACAACTTTGATCAAATCACCTTGATCCACCTAAATTCCAGGGAATAAATCCCTAGTTTGTGTAATATCTCCTTGTAATTTAACCCTTGGAGTCCAGTTATCATTCTGGTAAATCTACACTGCACTCAAATGGACACAAACCCCTCAAGTCTCTTTGAACCTCCAGTGTTTCTATCTTTTCACCATTTATACAGTACTCTGTTCTGGTCTTCTTTTAGTGACATTGAAATCTATCTACCACAGTTTTGCCCATTCACTTCCGATATCTCTTTGCAATGTTATGCTTCCAGCTACACTGCTTACAATGCTGCCGATGTTTGTGTCATTGGTAAACTTGGGTATGTTGCATTCTACCACATCATCTTAAATCATTGATAAATACAGCAAAACTGAGAAACACACGGGCTTTGCACGAGAAGACAGGAGTGAATCATTCCATCCTCGAGGTTTTTTAATTCCAGATTTATGTTTATTGTTAGAAAAAACAAAATTCAAATTCACAACAGCCCAGTGTGGGATTTGAACTCCTACTTTTTCAATCATCAGCTCAGACCTTCAAATTAAAACCCAGAAAAAGAGATTCATTTTCCTACTGCTGATGTCTGACTGACTGAGGTTTTGTATATTGTTCCCTTCTCCTCTTCTTCCATGTGTTTGAAGTCTTTGAAGTTTGTCAGACATTGGTAAACTACTTCATGTGGTGTTCTGTAAATACCTTCAATTCTGTGTATCTGGAAGGGACACAATTCAAATTCTCACCTTTTTGCTTCAACTAAAACCTGCAGGTCCATTCAATCACCTCTATTTCCTGTCTCTGCAAAGATAGCTCGCACTTCCACCATGCAGGAATGTCTGAATGGAAACAGCTTTTGACACATTTCCCAACACGTTTGCTGACACTTTTCAGGATGAAGCTAAATTCAACTCACAGATTCCAAGCCCCAAATTGAGCTTTTGGGTAGAACAGTTAACATTGATGAAATCCCAGATCTCTCTGTCCTGTCACCCATTCTAACATTGTACCATTTAGTTTATATCACTCAGTCTTCCTTCCAAAATGCATCACTTCACATTTCTCAGCATTGAAGTTAAACTGCCCTGTGTCTGTCCAATAATAGGTTGGATAGTAAGCTGTCAAGAGGCCATAAAGTGTCTACAAAGAGATTTCCAAAGGTTAAGTGAGTGAGGAAAACATTGGGAGATGGAGTACAATGTGGGAAAATGTGAGCTTGTCCACTTTCGCAGGAAGAATAAAAATCAGTATATTATTGAAATGGAGAGAGGCTGCAGAACTGTGCAGTACAGAGGGATCTGGGTGTCCTGGTACATGAATCACAAAATGTTACCATGCAGCTACAGCGAGTGATTAGGAAGGCAAATGGAATGTTGTTGTTTATTGCAAGGTGAATAGAATATAAAAGTAGGGAAGTGTAGCTACAGCTGTACATGGCATAAGTTAGACGACGTCTGCAGGATTGTGGACACTTTTGGTCTCCTTACTGAAGAAATTATATCATTGCATTCGAAGTAGTTCAGAGAAGGTTCACTGGGCTGATTCCGGGGATGAAGGGGTGATCTTATGAGGAAAGGTTGAACAGGTTGGGTCTATACCCACTGGAGTTTAGAAGAATGAGAGGTGATCTGAGTGAAACATCTCAGGTCCCGAGGGGACTGGACAGGGTGGATGCTGAGAGGATGTTTCCACTTGTTGGGGAGACTAGAACTAGGGGACACAGTTTAAAAATTAGGGACGTTCCATTTAAAACTGAGCTGAGGAGAAATGTGTTTCTCTCAGAGGCGGGTCATTCTGTGGAATTCTCTTCCACAGAGACCAGTGGAGGCTGGATCATTGAATATATTCAAGGCTGAGTTAGATAGATTTTTGATCAATTAGGGAGTCAAGGGCTATGGGACGCAGACAGGAAAGTGGAATTGAGTTCACAATCAGATCAGCCATTGAATGGCAGAGCCGGCTCGAGGGGCCGAATGGCCTACACCTGCTCCTAATTCATTTGTTCTTGTGTGTTCCATTTCACCAGATTGCGCCTCTCCTCCTGAAGTCTGCTACTAGTCCCTTCCCTGTTTATTACATTGCAGATGTCACAAACATTGGCAAACATTGAAGTTATGCCCTGTAAACACAAGTCCAAGTCATTAGTATATATCAAAAAGAGCAGTGGTCCTAATATAAACCTCCACTGTATACCTCCCTCCAGTCTGAAACAACCATTGTCCACTCTCTCAGCCAATGTCGTATCCACTCAGCCACTGCCCCTTTCATCCATGGAGCACCGATATTGCGAACTGGTCAATTATGAGGCACCATTATGTCCTCCCCATGAGGACCCTGGTCCCAGACCTCTCTGTTTCCACTCTCCCATTAACATTCCCCAGACAGGTACAGCATGGATTAGATACAGAGTAATGCTCCTTCTACACTGTCCCATCCAACACTCCCAGGACAGGAACATCATGGGGTGGATACAGAGTGAATCTCACTCTACACTGTCCGAAACCGACACAGAGTGAGAGACAGAAAGAGAGAAACAGAGAGACACAGACAGACAGGGTGACTGAAAGAGAAAGAATGATATTTAACAGGGGATGTTGGAAGAGGAGGATGCAATTTAACCCCACAACTCTGTTCCGGCATCAAATGAGATCTTGGCTGATCTGTGATGTAACTTCCACCATATATCCTGCCTTTGCCCCTTATCTCTTAATACCTTTGGTAAACAAGAATCTAACAATCACAGGATTAGAAATTAACCAATATGCCAGCATGAAATTTCCACAACCAATATCGTGAGGGTGTGATGGCTCCCACAGTGGAATAGCTTGCTGAATATTTAAAATGGAGGCTATTCCTTCTGGATCATGAAAAGTGTCCGCCTGGGCCCCAACTTCATCTACATTTCCCCCTCTCCCAATGTTTTTTTTCTCTCCATACCTTTCTCTTATATGTTTGTGTACACAGCAGTGAAGGATTACATCAAATTAATATATCTTATGTTCTCCTCTTCATCCACCTCAACAATCTCTCTCTCCAACTTTGTCCCTCTCTACAGCCCTCTCTATGACTTCATATCGAACCCAGCCTCCCTCTGTCGCTCTCCTAGTGTCAGTGATAGCAGAGAGAGAGACAGAGATAGAAGGAGAGAAAGGGAGAGAGAGAGAGAGAGACAGAGATGGGGGAGAGAGAGGGAGTGACAGGGCGGGCAAAACAGATGGAGAGACAGAGAGAGAGAGAGACAGAGATGGAAGGAGAGAAATGGAGTAACAGGGAGGGAAGGACCGATGGAGGGATAGAGAGAGAGAGAGATAGAAAGAGAGAGAGGGAGTGAAAGAGAGGGAAAGACAGATGGAGGGACAGAGGGAGAGACTGAGAGAGAGGCAGAGACAGAGATAGAAGGAGAGATAGGGAGTGACGGGGGCGGGGGGGGGGGCAAGACAGATGAAGAGACAGAGAGTGAGAGAAGTAGAGTGAGGGAGAGACAGAGAGGGAAAGACAGATGGAGAGACAGAGAGAGTGAGGCAGAGATGGAAGGAGAGTGAGAGAGTGATAGGGATGGAAAGACAGATGGAGGGACAGAGAGAGAGACAGAGATAGAAGAAGAGAGAGATAGAGACAGAGAGGGAAAGACGGATGGAGGGACAGAGAGAGAGACAGAGAGAGAGGCAGAGACAGAGATATAAGGAGAGACAGATAGAAGGAGAGAAAGGGAGTGACGGTGGGGAAGACAGATGGAGGGACAGAGAGAGAGAGAGACAGAGCTAGAAGGAGAGAGCGGGAGTGACAGAGAGGGAAAGACAGATGGAGGAACAGAGAGAGAGACAGAGATAGAAGGAGAGAGAGGAAGTGACAGAGAAGGAATGACAGATGGAGGGACAGAGAGAGAGGCATAGAGAGAGGCAGATTCAGAGAGAGGCAGATTCAGAGAGAGGCAGATTCAGAGAGAGGCAGAGACAGGGAGAGAGCAAGAGACAGAGAGAGAAGGAGAGACAGAGAGAGAGGAAGAGACAGAGAGAGAGGGAGAGACAGAGAGGGAAAGACAGATGGAGAGACAGAGATAGAAGGAGAGAGAGGGAGAGACAGAGAGGGAAAGACAGATGGAGGGACAGAGAGAGAAGCAGAGAGAGAGGCAGAGAGAGAGATAGAAGGAGAGAGAGAAGGAGAGACAGAGGGAAAGACAGATGGAGGGACAGAGAAATGGATAGAGAGAGTGGCAGAGACAGAGATAGAAGGAGAGAGAGGGAGTGACAGGGAGGGAAGAAGAAATGGAGGAACAGAGAGAGAGACAGAGATAGAAGGAGAGAGAGGGAGTGAAAGAGAGGGAAAGACAGATGGAGGGACAGAGAGAGAGACAGAGAGAGAGGCAGATTCAGAGAGAGAGCGAGAGACAGAGAGAGACAGAGAGAGAGAGAGGCAGAGACAGTGATAGAAGGAGAAAGACGGAGAGACAGAGATGGAAAGACAGATGGAGGGACAGAAAGAGGGACAGAGAGAGTGGCAGAGACAGAGATAGAAGGAGAGAGAGGGAGTGTCAGGAAAGGAAAGACAGTTGGAGGGACAGAGTGAGAGACAGAGGGAGAAGGAGAGAGAGGAAGTGACAATGAGGGGAAGACAGATGGAGGGACAGAGAGAGAGGCATAGAGAGAGGCAGATTCAGAGAGAGGCAGATTCAGAGAGAGAGCGAGAGACAGAGAGAGAGCGAGAGACAGAGAGAGAGCGAGAGACAGAGAGGGAAAGACAGATGGAGGGACAGAGAGAGAGAGACCGAGATAGAAGGAGAGAGCGGGAGTGACAGAGAGGGAAAGACAGATAGAGGAACAGAGAGAGAGGCATCGAGAGAGGCAGATGCAGAGAGCGGCAGATGCAAAGAAAGGCAGATTCAGAGAGAGAGCGAGAGACAGAGAGAAAGCGAGAGACAGAGAGAGAGCGAGAGACAGAGAGAGAGCGGGAGACAGAGAGAGAGCGGGAGACAGAGAGAGAGCGGGAGACAGAGAGAGAGCGGGAGACAGAGAGAGAAAGAGATAGAAGGAGAGAGAGGGAGAGACAGAGAGGGAAAGACAGATGGAGGGACAGAGAGAGAGGCAGAGAGAGAGGCAGAGAGAGAGATAGAAGGAGAGAGACGGAGAGACAGAGAGGGAAAGACAGATGGAGGGACAAAGGGAGAGACAGAGAGAGAAGGAGAGAGAGGGAGTGTCAGGGAGGGAAGGACAGATGGAGGGATAGAGAGAGAGAGACCGAGATAGAAAGAGAGCGCGGGTGTGACAGAGAGGGAAAGACAGATGGAGGAACAGAGAGAGAGACAGAGATAGAAGGAGAGAGAGGAAGTGACAGTGAGGGAAAGACAGATGGAGGGACAGAGATAGAAGGAGAGAGAGGGAGAGACAGAGATGGAAAGACAGATGGAGAGACAGAGATAGAAGGAGAGAGAGGGAGAGACAGAGGGGGAACGACAGATGGAGGGACAGAGAGAGAGGCAGAGAGAGAGATAGAAGGAGAGAGACGGAGAGACAGAGAGGGAAAGACAGATGGAGGGACAGAGAGAAAGACAGAGAGAGTGGCAGAGACAGAGATGGAAGGAGAGAGAGGGAGTGTCAAGGAGGGAAAGACAGAAAAGGAGAGAGAGGGAGTGTCACGGAGGGAAGGACAGATGGAGGGATGGAGAGAGACAGACAGAGATAGAAGGAGAGAGAGGGAGTGACAGAGAGGGAGAGACAGGTGGAGGGACAGAGAGAGAGACAGAGAGAGTGGCAGACAGAGATAGAAGGAGAGAGAGGGAGTGTCAGGAAGGGAAAGACAGATGGAGGGACAAAGTGAGAGACAGTGAGAGAAGGAGAGAGATGCAGTGACAGGGAGTGAAAGACAGATGGAGGAACAGAGAGAGAGACAGATAGAAGGAGAGAGTAAGTGACAGAGAGGGAATGACAGATGGAGGGACAGAGAGAGAGGCAGAGAGAGAGGCAGATTCAGAGAGAGGAAGAGACAGAGTGAGAGGGAGAGACAGAGAGGGAAAGACAGATGGAGAGACAGATAGAAGGAGAGAGAGGGAGAGACAGAGAGGGAAAGACAGATGGAGAGACAGAGAGAGAAACAGAGATCTCTCCCGATGTTTCTGTCTCCATACCTATCTCTTAAATGTTTGTGCACACAGCAGTGAAGGATTACATCAAATTAATTTCTCTTACATTCTCCCTTTCAATCGACCCCAAAACCTCTCTCTCTCCAACCTTGACCCTCTCTACAGCACTCTCTCTGTCTGCATATCTAACCCTCTCTCCCTCTATCTCTCTTCTCGTGTCAGAGATAGCAAAAGGGAGAGACAGAGAGCGGAAGACAGAGAGAGAATGTTGAAGGAACTAGACTCTATTCCTAAGCTGTGCTGAACCTGCTCTGGGAGTGTTTGATGGGCTACATTAATCGGCCGTGTACAGTCCTGTATCAGGCTGTGAAGAAGCACAGCTTGTTCAGTGAACAACGGGTCAAAGGGAACGATTCACTCCTGTCTGCTACTAGGAAGAGTGACTGACCTTAACATCAAGGGAGCTTTTGACCGAGTGTGACATCGAGGGGCCAGAGTGAAACTGAAGTCAGTGGGAATCCGCTGGTTGGAGTCATACTGAGCACAAAGGCAGATGGTTGTGGTTGTTGGAGGTCAATCATCTCAGTCCCAGGACATCACTGTCGGAGTTCCTCAGGGTAGTGTCCGAGGCTCAACCATCTTCAGCTGAGATCCCAGGAGAAAATACTGGAAATACTGAGCAGGTCAAGCAGCATCTGCGGAGAGAGAAAAACAGAGTTAGTGATTCAGCTCGATGCTTTCCAGATTTCCAGTATCCACAGTATTTTGCCTCAGATAATGAAGCAATCCAGAGCCACATGCACCAAGACCCAGACAACATTCAGGCTTGGGCCGACCAGTGGCAAGTAACATTCACGTCACACTAGTGCCAGGCAATGACTATCTGCAACAAGAGAGAAACCAAAAAATTATCCCATCGCTGAATCCCCCAGCATCAAAATCCTGGGGAAACATTGACATCAAATTTAACTGAACAAATCACATCAATAGTTTCTTCACCCAGTGGCTGGTGGGTGTCTGGAACTCACTGCCTGAAAGGGTGGTAGAGGCAGAAACCCCCATCACATTTCAAACAATCTCTTGGATATTCACTTCTCCATGTTTAAAATGGGTAAGGAATAACTCTCCTCGTCTGCACTGCCCCATCGAACACTCTCAGAGAAGGTACAGCATGGCTTAGATACAGAGTAAAGCTCCGTTTAAACTGTCCCTGGAGTGTCGGATTAACCCGGGTCACTCACTGTGCCCGGCTCAGCCTCAAGACTCACCTGCCTCAGTCACTGAGACGCTCCTGGATCACTTGCCTTAACATAAGTGGATGCTGGGTTTGGGAGCAGGACAGGCACACGGGATTAGGACAACTGCTCATATGGAGGATAAGCATCAGTAATCCCTCAGAGAATCAGAACAGACCAGTGAGACTCAGAAAAGGAAACTTGTGTTGAATTTGTGAGTCTTGCATTGTGGAATGCTTTAGTATTTGGTGAAACTTTGCCCCAGTGGGATGAATAGATACTATTTGACTTTATTACAACAGTAAGGTACCGTGTGTACTGTAAATATGGACTGAAATAACAATGTAACTGATCAATTTTCAGCTGAATTTTATGACTACAGTTATACCTGCTATCCTGTGAGAATGTACAGAAGACACGATGGGATCAAGTCAAAGTGGACACTGTTGAATTTGCTAGCTTGATCTTTGTGGGAACACAAGGGTTAAGTAAGTTAAAAATATTAAATGGTCAATTCACTTGTTTAAGTAAACACTCAACAGAAATGGGTCTGGAATGTCCTACGTGCTGCATTCCTACTCCTACATCTACTCTGTCAGGACCCCTCATGATTTTGAACACCTCTATCAAATCTAATCTCAAGTTTCTCTTCTTTATGGAGAACAACCCCAGTTTCTCCAATCTATTCACGTAACTGAAGTCCCTCATCCCTGGAACCTTGCTCGTGAATCTTTTCTGCATCCTCTCTATTGCCCCCACATCCTTCCGAAAGTACGGTGTCCAGAATTGGACATAATACTAGTTGAGGATGAAGCAGTGTTTTATAAAACTTCATCATAACCTCCTTGCTTTTATACTCTAAGCCTCTATTTACAAAGCCTGGGATCCCATATGCCTTTTAACCACTTTCTCAACTAGCCCTGCCACCTTCAATTTGTGCACAGACATCCCCAGGTCTCTCTGTTCCTGCACCCACTTCCTTCTGTTCTTAGGTTCTCATGACAGAGAGGGACAGGAGGACAGGGAAGTCTAGAAAGAAGGAGGGGGAGAGAGAGCAAACAAACAGGAAACACGTAAGGGAACACCACCACCTGCAAGTTTCCCTTAAGTCACACACCATCCTGACTTGGAACTATATCGCTGCTCCTTCACTGTGACTGGGTCAAAATCCTGGATCTCCCTTCCCAACAGCACTGTGGGTGTACCTACCCCACATGGACTGCAGCGTTTCAAGAAGGAGGTTCAACACCACCTTCTCAAGGGCAATTATGAATGGGCAATAAATGCTGCCCTGGCCACTAACGCACACATCCAACAAATGAATCAAGAAAATAAAAATTTGACACCGAGTCACTTCAGGAGATATTAGACCAGATGACAAAAAACTTGCTCAGAGTTTGGTTTGAGGGAGAATCTTCAAAGAGGAAAGAGAGTTAGTGAGATGGAGAAGTTTAGGAAAGGAATTCCAGAGTTAGGGACTTGGCAGCTTGAAGGCACGGCCACCAATGGTGGAACGATTCAAATTGGGGATGTTCAAGAGGCCATAATTAGAGGCTCGCAGATATCGGTGGATTGTGGAGCTGGAGAAGATTGCAGAGATAGGGAGGGGTCAATTGTGGAAGACAATTCCAAAATTCCACCATCCTTTGTCTGTAGAAGTGTTAATAAATTTCAGCCTTGAAAGGGTCTTCGACTAAGGTTCGATTTTTCAACTTTGCCCCTCGTCCAAGACTCCTCCAACTAGTGAGAAGAGTTTCTCTCTATCTATCCCATCAGTTTCCAGTATTGTCTTGTAAACTTTGATCAATTCACCCCTTACCCTTCGAAATTCCAGGGATACA
Source organism: Heterodontus francisci (assembly GCF_036365525.1). Classification (NCBI taxonomy): domain Eukaryota; kingdom Metazoa; phylum Chordata; class Chondrichthyes; order Heterodontiformes; family Heterodontidae; genus Heterodontus; species Heterodontus francisci. The sequence goes on from NC_090398.1 coordinate 32,739,764, forward strand.
GAGTAAAGCTCTGTCTAAACTGTCCCTTCAAATGCTGCCAAGCCAAGGAACAGGCTCGACGAGCTGATCGGCCTCCTCCTGTCTTCCTGAGGGCTTTATAAATATTACACACCGAAATAAACAAAGTCGTGATGATAATTTTGAGAAAATAAAATGGAATTAATGAACAATAGTTTCTCCTTTTAGATTACTGATCCTATCACCTCCTAATGTGTTATAGTACTCTTTGATTCGATGATCCTCTTCTGAGAGAGAAAGAGAGAGATGGGGTGAGGGAGAGAGAGAGAGATGGGCTGAGGGAGAGAGAGAGAGAGAAAGATACAGAGATGGGGTGAGAGGGAGAGAGAGACGGATGGGCTGAGGGAGGGAGAGAAATGGGGTGAGAGGCAGAGAGAGAGAGAGAGAGAGAGAGAGATGGATGAGGGAGAGAGAGAGAATGAAAGATACGGAGATGGGGTGAGGAAGAGAGAGAGAGATGCGGTGAGAGAGAGATAGGTAAAGACAGGGTGAGGGAGGGAGAGAGACGGGTAAGGAGGAGAGAGAGAGTCTGGCTGAGGAAGAGAGAGAGAGAGAGAGGCACCGTAAGGGAGAGGGTGAGGAAGAAAATGTCTCAAAGAGGTAGGACGGGCTCGAGGGGCCAAACGGCCTCCTCCTGTCTTCCTAAGGGCTTTATTAATATTCCATCCTGAAATAAACAAGATCGTGATGATAATTTTTTGCAAATGAAATGGAATTAATAACAACAGGTTTTCCTTTAAAATTATTAATCCGAATTCACAAAATTACTTGTGTGAATTTGGGTTGACAGATAATTTGCCGTTTATTAACATCATTGAATAAATAAATATTGGAAGATTCAATGTCACTTTGTTCCCATCCTTGTTCAAATTCCTACTGACTCACTCGAAGGTTTAAACCGAAGGAGCAGTTCTAACAGTGCGGGATCCATTTAAGAGGTTGGGACTGACCCTCTCCCCTCTCCCCCACCCTCACCTCCCTCGGGGTCACAGTACTGGGTCAGGGGTCACAGACTGCACAGACACTGGGATTGACCCATGACCCACTGACCCCCAAAGACAAGAAAAGTAAAGCAAAAATTCTCCTGGTCCCTGTGAAATCAGATTCACAATAAATTTAAACCCCAAGAGTGAAATATAAAAGGAGAAAAGAGAGATTTTGATGTTTGTAAAAACATTATTTACACAGAGGGAAGTGTTTGTGTTTATCTGTCTAAGTTGGTCAATGTGAATATATGTGTCTCTGTGTGGCTTTCTCTTTCTCTCTCTCAGTCAGTGGGAATGGATGTGCCTGGGTGTGGATTTCTATGTGTGCGTGTGTGTGTGTTTATCTGGACGTGTTAGTCTGTCTGTGTTTACGTGGCTGTCTTTGTGTCTGTGTGTGGGTTTGTGTCTCTCTGTGTTTGTGTTTTCAATTCTGGATGTGAGGGTGGGAGAGGACACAGAAGGACACTCTCTAATCTCTTATTAAAGATCTTCTAACTTAACAACTCTGACGAATATACAGAAATATCCTCCACAAAATATCAAGCAGTTGTATCTTAATACTTGTCAGGACAAAAGTGCCTCTCTCAAACACGGCCTATTTTAGGTTAATATGGGCTGATGATATAAAGTTAGGTGGTACTGTGAGCTGTGAGGAGGGCACAAAGAGACTGCAAAGGGAGATTGACAGGTTAAGTGAGTGGGCAAGAAAGTGGTAGCTGGAATATCATGTGGAGAGATGTGAGGTTCTTCACTTTGGCAGGAAGAATAGAAACACAGAACATTTTTAAATTGGTGAGAAACTATTAAATGTTGGTGTTCAGAGGGATTTGGGTATCCTTGTACACAAATCACAGAAAGTTAACATGCAGGTACAGCAAATGGAGTGTTGGCCTTTATTGCAAGGGGGTTAGAGTACAAGAGTGAGGAAGTCTTGCTGTAATGGTACAGGGTTTGGTGAGCCCACACCTGGAGTACTGTGTACAGTCCTTGTCTCGGTACTGAAGGAAGGATATACTTGTCTTAGAGGTGAGGAGGAGAGATAGAGATGGGGTAAGGGGGAGAGAGAGAGAGAGACAGGGTAAGGGAGAAGATGAGGAATAAAAAGTCCCAAATGTGCTACGCAGGGTGCATTATAAAACAAAATCTGACCCCAAACCCACAGAAGTTGAGATTAAGGCTGATGACCAAAAGCTTGGTCAAAGAGGTTAGTTTTAAGGAATGGCTTTAAGCAGGAATGAGAGATAGAGAGACGGAGAGGTTGAGAGAAGGAATTCCCCAGTGTTAACAGGCAGTGACATTAATTCCTGATTGTCGGTAGAGATTTGTTAGGAAAGGGTATTAATGTTTACGGAGCCGAGACAGCTCGATGTGGATAAGGAGCAAATCAGCCATGACCTGAGTGAATGGGCAGGACAGGCTCGAGGGGCCGAATGGCCTCCTCCTGTCTTCCTCAGGGCTTCAGGAATATCACTGCCAATGTACTGATGGTTTCCTGTTTGAAAAGAGACGACCAGATCGGGGGTTCTCTCTGGTCTCCCCTAAACCCTCCCGCCAGCCTTGGAACGACTCATGGATTCATGTCTAATGGAACTGAAACATACAAGATTCTGAGGGGACTTTACAGGGCGGATGCTGGGAGGATGTTCCCCTTGTGGGGGACTCTAGAACGAGGGGGCACAGTTTAAAAATAAAGGCTCTCCCATTTATGACAAAGATGAGGAGGAATTTTTTTTCTCTCAGTGGTTGGCTAGACTTTGGAATTCTCTTCCCCAGAGAGCAGTGGAGGTTGGGTCATTGAATATATTCAAGGCTGAGTTGGACAGATTTATGATCGACAAGGGAGTCAAGAGTTATGGGGGGGCAGACAGGAAAGTGGTGTTATGGTCACTGTCAGATCAGTCATGATAGTATTGAATGGTTGAGCAGGCTCGATGGGCTGAATGGCCTACTCCTGCTCCTAATTCTTATGATCTCCTGTATAACATGGAGGGTTTTCTCTCCACTTTTGAAGCCATTTTTATAGCAGAGACAGGGCCATGTGTAATATAAACAGAGACGGGGTCTAGTGCAGACCTAACCAGTATATTGAAAACTGAGACTAGTGTAAAATATATCGAGGATGCAGAATTCTAAATATACATTCAGGGGAACTTTTTTAGGCCAGTACATAGCAAGGTCAACAAGAGATGGGTCAGTTTGACACTTAGTTTTAGGGAATGAAGCTGGGCCAGTGGAAGGCGATTTAGAAAAAGTGGACTGGAGAAAACTACTTGAAGGTAAATCAGTGTCAGAGCAGTGAGAGGGAATCATTTCATCCTGGAGGATTTATTATTCCAGAGTTATGTTTTATTTTCAGAGAAATTCAAATACACAAGAGCCCAATGTGGGATTTGAACTCCTGCTTTTTCAGTCATTAGCTCAGGCTTTCAGATTACAAACTGTAAAAGACATTCACCTTCCTCCTGTTGTTGCCTGACTGTCTCAGCTTTTGTATATTGTCCCCAATCTTGTTCTTTCATGTGTCTAAAGACTTTGATGTTATTCAGACATTGGTAAACCACTTCATTCTCTCAGGACATCGGTTTAAAGACCTTCAGGGACACAATCCACAATCTAATTCACACCCTATTCAATCAACCAAAATCTTCAACTCCATTCAAACACCCCGATATCCTGTCCCTGCACAGATAACTGACAGTTCCACAATGCAGGAATGTCTGAATGAGAAACCACATTTACCTGACACAATCCAAGCTCCAAATTGAATCATTAAGATATAGAAAATACCACAGAAATGTGACTTGTTCCTTGTAACAGTGAGACTGAAACATTTCAGGGTACTATTCAACCAAGATGGATTCCGAGAAAAGTCAGGATTGGTACTGAAAGAGAAAGAGAAACAGCAAAAAGGGCGGTGGTGGGGGCGGGGGGTGGGGGGGGAAGAGAGAGAGAGAGACACTGTCAGCTCCTGTATGTGTAAGGGTTCTCTGTTCCTGCACCCATTTTAACATTGTACCATTTAGTTTAGATTGCCTATCCCACAGTCTTCCTTCCAAAATCCATCACTTCACATTTCTCAGCATTGAAGTTAACCTGCCCTGTGTCTGTCCAATGATAGGTTGCAAAGTAAACTGTCAAGAGGACATAAAGAGTCTACAAAGAGATTTCCATAGGTTAAGAGAGTGGACAAACATTTGGCAGATGGAGTAGAATGTGTCAGGAAGAATAAATAGCAGTATATTATTGAAATGGAGAGAGACTGCAGAACTCTATGGGACAGAGGGATCTGGGGGTCCTGGTACATGAATCACTAAATGTTACTATGCAGGTACAGCGAGTGATTAGAAGGCAAATGGAACAGTGTTGTTTATTACAAGGGGAATAGAATATATAAAAGTAGGGAAGTGTAGCTACAGCTGTACAGGACCTTAGTTAGAGCACATCTGGAGTAATGTGGACTGTTTTGGTCTCCTTACTTAATCAAGGATATAACTGCATTAGAAGCAGTTCAGAGAAGGTTCACTTGACTGATTCCTGGGATGAAGGGGTTATCTTATGAGGAAAGGTTGAACAGGTCAGGCCGATACCCACTGGAGTTTAGAAGAATGAGAGGTGATCTTATTGAAACATCTCAGGTCCTGAGGGGACTGGACAGGGTGGATGCTGAGAGGGTGTTTCCCTTGTTGGGGATTCTAGAACGAGGGGACACAGCTTAAAATGAGGGCTCTCCCATTTAAGACTGAGATGAGGAGAAATGTTTTTCTCTCAGAGGGTGGTTAGTCTGTGGAATTCTCTTCCCCAGAAAGCAGTGGAGGCTGGATCATTGAATATATTCAAGGCTGAGTTGGATAATTTATTATCAACCAGGGAGTCTAGGGTTCTGGGAAGCAGACACGAAAGTGGAGTTGAGTTCACAATCAGATCAGCCATTGAATGGCACAGCAGGTCGAGCGGCCGAATGGCCTACTCCTGCTCCTAATTCATGTGTTCTTGTGTGTTCCATTTCACCAGACTGCCTCTATCCTCCTGAAGTCTGCTACTAGTCCCTTCCCTGTTTATTACGTTGCAGATGTCACAAACACTGGCAAACATTGAAGTTATGCCCTGTAAACCCAAGTCCAAGTCATTAGTATATATCAAAAAGAGCAGTGGTCCTAATATAAACCTCCACTGTATACCTCCCTCCAGTCTGAAACAACCATCGTCCACTCTCTCAGCCAATGACGTATCCAGTCAGCCACTGCCTCTTTCATCCATGGAACACCAATATTGCTAACTGGTCAATTAGGAGGCACCATTAAGTCCTCCCCATGAGGACCCTGGTCCCAGACCTCTCTGTTTCCACTCTCCCATCAAAATTCCCCAGACAGGTACAGCATGGATTAGATACAGAGTAATGCTCCTTCTACACTGTCCCATCCAACAGTACCAGGGCAGGAACATCATGGGGTAGATACAGAGTGAATCTCACTCGACACTGTCCGAAACCGACAGAGAGAGAGATAGAAAGAGAGAGAGAGAAACAGGGAGACACAGACAGACAGAGTGTCTGAGAGAGAAACAAGGATGTTTAACATCGGACATAGGAAGAGGAGGAGGCAATTTAACCCCTCAACCCTGTTCCAGCATTCAATGAGATCAGGGCTGATCTGTGATCTAACTAACACCATATATCCCACCTCTGACCCTTATCTCTTAAAAGCTTTGGTTAACAAGAATCTATCAATCCCAGATTTAAAAATTAACAATTAAACCAGCATGAATTCCTGTTTGCAGACGAGAGTTCCAAAATTACAAAGAAATCCAAAGGAATGATTGGACAGGCTGGGGTTGTTTTCTTTGGAACAGAGGAGGCTGAGGGGAGATTGAGTTGAGGTGTATAAAATTATGAGGGGCCTCGAAGAGTGGATAGGAAGGACCTATTTCCCTTAGCACAGAGGTTCATAAGCGGGGATTTCGATTTCAAAATTTCCACAACCAATATCATGATGGTGTGATGGCTCCCACAGTGGAATAGCTTGCTGGATGTTCAAAATGGACAATATACCCTCTGGATCTCTCCCCATCTTTCTCTCTCCATGTCTATCTCTTATATGTTTGTGCACACAGCAGAGAAGGATTACATCTAATTACTATATCTTACATTCACCCTTTCAATCCACCACAACAATCTCTCTCTCTCCAACCTTGTCTCTCTCTACAGCCCTCTCTCTGCCTGCAAGTCTAGAGGACAGAGAGAGACACAGACAACAACCCCAGCTTCTCCAATCTATCCACGTAACTGAAGTCCCTCATCCCTGGAACCTTGCTCGTGAATCTTTTCTGCACCCTCTCTCATGCCCCCACATCCTTCCTGAAGTGTAGTGTCCAGAATTGGACAATACTCCAGTTGAAGTGAAACCAGTGTTTTACAAAGGTCCATCATATCTTCCTTGATTTGTATTCTATGTCTCTATTTAGAAATCCCAGGACTGACCCCTTTTGCCTTTTAACCACTTTCTCAACCTGCCCTGCCACCTTCAGTGATTGGTTCACAAATGCCCCCCAGATCTGTCTCTCTCTCTGTCTCTCTCTCTGTCTCTCCATCTGTCTGTTCTGCAGCCCCTGTTAGAATTGTATTCTTTAGTTTAAATTGCCTCTCCTCCTCCTTCCTGTCTGTGGATGTGGAAGATGTGGGCATGGTACAGAATGAATACATTGCATCTGTCTTCACAAAAGAGGGGACGATATAGACATTGTAGTCAAGGAGGAGGAGTTTGAAATATTGAATGGGATAAACATATTGAGAGGAAATATTAAGGGGTTTAACATCTTTGAAAGCTGAGATTTCACCAGATTGTTAAGAGGTGTAAGGGAGGAAATAGAGGAGGCTCTGACCATCATTTTCCAATCCTCTCTGGTTACAATCCAAACTAGTGTCTCATACAAGTTCAACATAACTTCCTTGCTCTTGTAATCTATGCCCCTATTAATAAAGCCCAGGATACTGTATACTTTATGAACCACTCTCTCAACCTGTCCTGCCATCTTCAATGACTTATGCACATATACACCCAGGTCTCTCTGCTCCTGCACCCCCTTTTGAATTGCAACCTCTATTCTATGTTGTCTCTCCATGTTCTTCCTACCAAAATTAATCACTTCACATTTCTGTGATCTAACTCCATATACCCGTCTTTGCCCCATATCACTTAATACCTTTTGTTAGTAAAAATCTATCAAACTCAGATTTAAAAATTAACAAGTGTCTCAGCATCAATTGCTCTTTGTGGAAGAGAGTTCCAAACTGATACCACACATGGTGTGTTGAGGTGTTTCTTCATTTCACTCCTGAATGGTTTTAGACTATGTTTAGATTTTTAGACTATGTCCACAAGTTCTAGACTCCGCGGCCAGTGGGAATCGTTTCTCTCTGTCTACCCGATCAGTTTCCCTTATTTTTCTGAAAATTATCATCAAATCACCCCTTAATCTTCTAAATTCCAGGGATACAGAGTAAAGCTCCATCTACACTGTCCCATTAAACAATCTCAAGCCAAGAACAGTGTGCGGTTAGACACAGAGTAAATTTCCCTCTGCACTGTCCCATCACACACTCCCAGGGCAGGCGCAGCATGGCGTTAGATACAGAGTAAAGACAGGGCCTATTGTATATAAACAGAGAAGTGGTCTTGTGCAGTACAAACTGAGACCGGGTGAAACGCAGCAGAAGCAGAGACACACACACAGATACAGACACTGATACACACACAAACCGACACACAGAGACTGCACAATCTACACATCAGTAAAAATCAACCAACAGACCCTTCATAAAATATTCCCATGTTCTGTCCAATCCGGTGTTGGGGGTTTCGTATTCTTGTGTGTTCCATTTCACCAGATTGCGCCTCTCCTCCTGAAGTCTGCTACTAGTCCCTTCCCTGTTTATTACTTTGCAGATGTCACAAACATTGGCAAACATTGAAGTAATGCCCTGTAAACACAAGTCCAAGTCATCAGTATATATCTAAAAGAGCAGTGGTCCTAATATGATCCTCCACTGTATACCTCCCTCCAGTCTCAAACAACCATTGTCCACTCTCTCAGCCAATGTCGTATCCACTCAGCCACTGCCCCTTTCATCCATGGAGCACCAATATTGCTAACTGGTCAATTAGGAGGCACCATTAAGTCCTCCCCATGAGGACCCTGGTCCCAGACCTCTCTGTTTGCACTCTCCCATCAAAATTCCCCAGACAGGTACAGCATGGATTAGATACAGAGTAATGCTCCTTCTACACTGTCCCATCCAACAGTCAGGAACATCATGGGGTGGATACAGAGAGAATCTCACTCGACACTGTCCGAAACCGACAGAGAGAGAGATAGAAAGAGAGAGAGAGAAACAGGGAGACACAGACAGACAGAGTGACTGAGAGTGAAAGAAATAAGGATATTTAACATCGGACATAGGAAGAGGAGGAGGCAATTTAACCCCTCAACCCTGTTCCAGCATTCAATGAGATCATGGCTGATCTGTGATCTTAACTTACACCATATACCCTGCCTTTGCCCCTTATCTCTTTAAACCTTTGGTTAACAAGACTATATCAATCCCAGATTTAAAAATTAACCGATAAGCCAGCATGAAATTTCCACTTTCTCAACTAGCTCTGCCACCTTCAATTTGTGCACAGACATCCCCAGGTCTCTCTGTTCCTGCACCCACTTCCTTCTGTTCTTAGGTTCTCATAACACAGAGGGACAGGAGGACAGGGAGATCTAGAAAGAAGGAGGGGGAGAGAGAGCAAAGAAACAGGAAACACGTATGGAAACACCACCACCTGCAAGTTTCCCTTAAGTCACACACCATCCTGACTTGGAACTATATCGCTGCTCCTTCACTGTGACTGGGTCAAAATCCTGGATCTCCCTTCCTAACAGCACTGTGGGTGTACCTACCCCACATGGACTGCAGCGGTTCAAGAAGGAGGTTCAACACCACCTTCTCAAGGGCAATTATGAATGGGCAATAAATGCTTTCCTGGCCACTAACGCACACATCCAACAAATGAATTAAGAAAATAAAAATTTGACACCGAGTCACTTCAGGAGATATTAGACCAGATGACCAAAAACTTGCTCAGAGGTTGGTTTGAGGGAGAATCTTCAAAGAGGAAAGAGAGTTAGTGAGATGGAGAGGTTTGGGAAAGGAATTCCAGAGTTAGGGCCTTGGCAGCTTGAAGGCACGGCCACCAATGGTGGAACGATTCAAATTGGGGATGTTCAAGAGGCCATAATTAGAGGATCGCAGATATTGGTGGATTGTGGAGCTGGAGGAGATTGCAGAGATAGGAAGGGGTCATTTGTGGAAGACAATTCCAAAATTCTACCATCCTTTGTGTGTACAAGTGTCAATAAATTTCACCCTTGAAAGGGTCTTGGACTAATGTTCGATTTTTCAACTGTTCCCCTCATCCGAGACTGCTCCAACCAGTGAGAAGAGTTTCTCTCTATCCACCCCATCAGTTTCCAGTATTGTCTTGTAAACTTTGATCAATTCACCCGGCACAGTGGCGTAGTGGTTAGCACCGCAGTCTCACAACTCCAGCGACCCGGGTTCAATTCTGGGTACTACCTGTGTGGAGTTTGCAAGTTCTCCCTGTGTCTGCGTGGGTTTCCTCCGGGTGCTCCGGTTTCCTCCCACATGCCAAAGACTTGCAGGTTGATAGGTAAATTGGCCATTAGCAATTGCCCCTAGTATAGGTAGGTGGTAGGGAAATATGGGGACAGGTGGGGATGTGGTAGGAATATGGAATTAGTGCAGGATTAGCATAAATGGGTGGTTGATGGTCGGCACAGACTCGGTGGGTCGAAGGGTCTGTTTCAGTGCTGTATCTCTAAACTAAACTAAACACCCCTTACGCTTCAAAATTCCAGGGATACAGAGTAAAGCTCCATCTAAACTGTCCCTTCAAATGCTGCCAAGCCAAGTACAGAATGGAGTTATCTACAGAGCAAATCTCTGTCCTCTCTGTTCTATAAAACACTCGCAGGACAGGTACAGTGTGGGGTTAGATACCGAGTAAAGCTGCCTCTATATATGCCTCTCTTTCTCCTCCTCCATCCAGATGGAGAGAGTAACAGTGAGAAAGACAGGAATAGATATAGAGAGGGAAGAACAGGGAGAGGGAAGGATAGCAATGGGGAGAGATTACCAGAGAGGAAGAGATTGGGATGGAGAGTGTCGGTCAGTGTTCCTGCAAAGCTGTGTGCAGCAGCCTGGAAGGTGCCACGCAGGTCCTGTTCCGTGATAAATAACACACGTCTTCGAAGATTCTTAAAAATTTAAAGGGACTGCACATGGGACTAAAAAAACTTGCCGTGCACAACAACTAAATTTTCTGGGAACATTGGAGCAAGCTGTAGCTCAGTGGGTAATAATCCTGCCTCTGAGTTATATGTTTGTGGGTTCAGGTCTGAACACAAAATCTAGGCTGATGTCACCCAACAGAAAATCAGAACAGACCAGCGAGACTCAGAATAGGAAACTTGTGTTGAATTTGTGAGCCTCGCTTTCTGTAATGTTTTAGTGTTTGGTCAGAATGTTGACCCAGTGAAATTTTGCCCCTGTGGCATGAGAGTTATCTGAATAGAGATCATAACATCTTATTACAACATGAAGGTACCGTGCGTACTGAGTAGAACAACATTTGCAACGTCCCATCATATAAAATACTTTACTGGGTTTCGGATCAGGGTTTGATATTTCCAAAACACTGAGGTAAACTCTAACTTTTAATCAGCCCTGGGAGGAAAGTAAACCTTGAGACTTTCAAACAGTAATCAATGTCAGATTTGATCAATTATTAGGGATTAATCAATTTAGTAAACAAAGCAGACAGAATATGCCGTTAAAGAGCGGGATATGGGTTTCCTACCAGCCTGCAGAAGGAAGTGCACCCTCTGCAGTTGTGGTATCACCAAAAGCAGCCAAATTAAAATAGCAAATTGGATTTATGTGGAGTTTTACTGAGGTTCTGAGAGAGGAGCGAGAAACAGGCATAGACGCAGACAGCCAGACGCACAACCACACACAGAGAAACACACACGCACACAGACACACACACGCACACAGAGACACACACACGCACACAGAGACACACACACGCACACAGAGACTAACAGGAAGCAGAGAGTGGGGATAAATGAGTGCTATTCTGGTTGGCAATCAGTCACTAGTGGTGTGCCTCAGGGATCGGTGTTGGGACCGCAATTATTTACAATTTATATAGATGATTTGGAGTTGGGGACCACTTGTCGGGTGTCAAAGTTTGCAGATGACACTAAGATGAGTGGCAGAGCAAAGTGTGCAGATGACTGAAACTTTGCAGAGGAACATAGATACATTGAGTGAGTGGGCAAAGGTCTGGCAGATGGAAGACAATGGAAATAAATGTGAAGTCATTCATTTTGGTAGGAGTAACAGTAAAAAGGATTATTACTTGAATGGTAAAAAATTGCAGCTGAATACTATGACTACAGTTATACCTGCTATCCTGTTATATATGTGCTGCTATACCTGCTATATGTCAGAATGTACATACGACACGATGGGATGAAGTCAATGTGGCCACTGTTTATATTTTTAGACTATGCCCCAAGTTCCTGACTCCGCAGCCAGTGGGAATATTTACTCCACGTCCACCCTCTCAGTTTCCCTTATTATTTTGTAAACCTTCATCAAATCACCCCATAACCTTCTAAATTCCAGGGATACACAGTAAAGCTCCAGTTACACTGTCCCATTAAACATTTCCAAGCCAAGCACAATGTTGGGTTTGACACAGAGTAAATTTCCCTTGATGCTGTCACATCACACATTCTGAGGGCAGGAACATCATGGGGTGGGTACAGAGTGAATCGCACGAGACACTGTCCGAAACAGAGACAGACAGAAAGAGAGAAACAGAGAGACATAGACTGACAGGGTGACTGACAGAGAAAGAAGGATATTTAACAGGGGATATTGGAAGAGGAGGATGCAATTTAACCCCACAACTCTGTTCCTGCATTCAATGAGATCATGGCTGATCTGTGATCAAACTTACACCATATATCCTGCCTTTGCCCCTTATCTCTTAATACCTTTGGTTCACAAGAATCTATCAATCACAGGTTTAAAAATTAACCAATAAGCCAGCATGAAATTTCCACAAACAATATCATGAGGGTGTGATGGTTCCCACAGTGGAATAGCTGGCGGAATATTTAAAATGGAGGCAATTCCTTCTGGATCATCAAAAGTGTCCACCTGGGCCCCAACTTCATCTACATTCCTCCCTCTCCCGATGTTTTTTTTCTCTCCATACCTATCACAAATATGTTTGTGCACACAGCAGTGAAGGATTGAATCAAATTAATATATCTTACATTATCCTCTTCATCCAACTCAACAATCTCTCTCTCTCTCTCCAAGTTTGTCCCTCTCTACAGCCCTCTCTATGCCTTCATATCTAACCCTCCGTCCCTCTGTCTCTCTCCTAGTGTCAGTGATAGCAGAGATAGGAGAGGCAGGGAGTGACAGAGATGGAAAGACAGATGGAGGGTCAGAGAGAGAGGCAGAGACAGAGAGAGAAGGAGAGAGAGGGAGAGACAGGGAGGGAAAGACAGATGGAGAGACAGAGAGAGAGACAGAGAGAGAGACAGATATAGAAGGAGAGAGAGGGAGAGACAGAGAGGGAAAGACAGATGGAGGGACAGAGAGAGATACAGAGATAGAAGGAGAGGCAGGGAGTGACAGAAAGGGAAAGACAGATGGAGGGTCAGAGAGAGAGGCAGAGACAGAGAGAGAAGGAGAGAGAGGGAGAGACTGGGAGGGAAAGACAGATGGTGAGACAGAGAGAGAGACGGAGAGAGAGACGGAGAGAGAGACGGAGAGAGAGACGGAGAGAGAGAGAAGGAGAGAGAGGGAGAGAGAGAGAAGGAGAGAGAGGGAGAGAGAAGGAGAGAGAGGGAGAGACTGGGAGGGAAAGACAGATGGTGAGACAGAGAGAGAGACAGAGAGAGAGACAGAGAGAGAGACAGAGATAGAAGCAGAGACAGGGAGTGTCAGGAAAGGAAAGACAGATGGAGGGACAGAGTGAGAAACAGAGGGAGAAGGAGAGACAGAGACAGAAGGAGAGAGATGGAGGGACGGAGAGAGAGAGAGAGACCGAGATAGAAGGAGAGAGCTGGAGTGACAGAGAGGGAAAGACAGATGGAGGAACAGAGAGGGAGACAGAGATAGAAGGAGAGAGAGGGAGTGACAGAGAGGGAAAGACAGATGGAGGAACAGAGAGAGAGACAGAGTGAGAGACGGGGAGAGAGACGGGGAGAGAGACGGGGAGAGAGAGAGGGAGAGAGAGAGGGAGAGAGAGGGAGAGAGAGGGAGAGAGAGGGAGAGAGAGGGAGAGAGAGGGAGAGAGAGAGGGAGAGAGAGGGAGAGAGAGGGAGAGAGAGGGGGAGAGAGGGAGAGAGAGGGAGAGAGAGGGAGAGAGAGGGAGAGAAAGACAGATGGAGAGACAGAGAGAGAGGCAGAGAGAGAGAGGCAGAGAGAGAGAGAGTAGCAGAGACAGAGAGAGAGGGAGAGACAGATGGAGAGACACAGATAGAAGGAGAGAGAGGGAGAGACAGAGAGGGAACGACAGATGGAGGAATAGAGAGAGAGAGACAGAGATAGAAGGAGAGAGATGGAGTGACAGGGAGGGAAGGACTGATGGAGGGATAGAGAGAGAGAGACAGAGATAGAAGGAGGGAGAGGGAGTGAGGCCGGGGGGAAGACAGATGGAGGACAGAGAGAGAGAGAAGGAGAGAGATGGAGAGACAGAGAGCGAAAGACAAATGGTGAGACGGAGAGCGAGAGGGAGAGTTGGAAGGAGAGAGAGGGAGTGACAGGGAGAGAAAGACAAATGCAGGGACAGAGAGAGTGACAGAGAGAGAAGCACAGACAGAGATAGAAGGAGAGAGAGGGAGTGACAGGGGGTGGGGAAGATAGATGGAGAGACAGAGAGAGAAGGAGAGAGAGGTTTTGACAGAGAGGGAAAGACAGATGGAGGGACAGAGTGGGAGACAGAGATAGAAGAAGATAGAGGGAGTGACAGGGAAGGAAGGACAGATGGAAGGATAGAGAGAGAGACAGAGATAGAAGGAGAGAGAGGGAGTGACGGGGGCGGGGGGTTTGGAGAGAGACTGATGGAGAGACAGAGAGAGAGAGGCAGAGATGGAAGGACAGAGATGGAGTGACAGGGAGGGAAAGACAGATGGAGGGACAGAGAGAGGGAGACAGAGATAGAAGGAGAGAGAGGGAGTGACTGGGAGGGAAAGACAGATGGAGGGACAGAGAGAGAGACAGAGATAGAAGGAGAGAGAGGGTGTGTCAGGGAGGGAAAGACAGATGGAGGGACAGAGAGAGAGAGGCAGTTTTGGAAGGAGAGAGACCGAGCGACAGGGAGGGAAAGACAGGAGGAGGGACAGAGAGAGAGACAGAGATAGAAGGAAAGAGAGGGAGAGACAGAGAGGGAAAGACAGATGGAGGGACAGAGAGAGAGGCAGAGATAGAAGAAGAGAGAGGGAGTGACAGGGGGTGGGGAAGATAGATGGAGAGACAGAGAGAAAAGGAGAGAGAGGGAGGGACAGAGATGGAAAGACAGAGAGAGAAGGAGAGAGAGGGAGAGGCAGAGAGGGAAAGACAGATGGAGAGAGAGAGAGAGAGGCAGAGATGGAAGGAGAAAGAGGGAGTGACAGGGAGGGAAAGACAGAAGGAGGGACAGAGAGAGAGACAGAGATAGAAGGAGAGAGAGGGAGTGTCAGGGAGGGAAAGACAGATGGAGGGACAGAGAGAGAGAGACAGAGAGAGAAGAAGAGAGAGGGAGTGACAGAGAGGGATAGACAGATGGAGAGAGAGAGAGAGAGGCAGAGATGGAAGGAGAGAGAGGGAGAAACAGACAGGGAAGGACAGATGGAGGGACAGAGAGAGAGAGAGGCATATATGGAAGGAGAGAGAGGGAGTGACAGGGAGGGAAAGACAGATGGAGGGACAGAGAGAGAGACAGAGATAGAAGGAGAGAGAGGGAGTGTCAGGGAGGGAAAGACAGATGGAGGGACAGAGAGAGAGAGACAGATAAGAGAAGAAGAGAGAGGGAGAGACAGAGAGGGAAAGACAGATGGAGAGACAGAGAGAGAGAGACAGAGATCTCTCCCGATGTTTCTGTCTCCATACCTATCTCTTAAATGTTTGTGCACACAGCAGTGAAGGATTACATCAAATTAATTTCTTACATTCTCCCTTTCAATCGAACCCACAATCTCTCTCTCTCCAACCTTGTCCCTCTCTACAGCACTCTCTCTGTCTGCATATCTAACCCTCTCTCCCTCTGTCTCTCTCCTCGTGTCAGAGATAGCAAAAGGGAGAGACAGAGAGCGGAAGACAGAGAGAGAATGTTGAAGGAACTAGACTCTATTCCTAAGCTGTGCTGAACCTGCTCTGGGAATGTTTGATGGGCTACATTAATCGGCCGTGTACAGTCCTGTATCAGGCTGTGAAGAAGCACAGCTTGTTCAGTGAACAACGGGGTCAAAGGGAACGATTCACTCCTGTCTGCTACTAGGAAGAGTGACTGACCTTAACATCAAGGGAGCCTTTGACCGTGTGTGACATCGAGGGGCCAGAGTAAAACTGAAGTCAGTGGGAATCCGCTGGTTGGAGTCATACTGAGCACAAAGGAAGATGGTTGTGGTTGTTGGAGGTCAATCATCTCAGTCCCAGGACATCACTGCAGGAGTTCCTCAGGGTAGTGTCCGAGGCTCAACCATCTTCAGCTGAGATCCCAGGAGAAAATACTGGAAATACTGAGCAGGTCAAGCAGCATCTGCGGAGAGAAAAACAGAGTTAGTGATTCAGCTCGATGCTTTCCAGATTTCCAGTATCCACAGTATTTTGCCTCAGATAATGAAGCAATCCAGAGCCACATGCACCAAGACCCAGACAACATTCAGGTTTGGGCCGACCAGTGGCAAGTAACATTCACGTCACACAAGTGCCAGGCAATGACCATCTGCAACAAGAGAGAATCCAACCACCTCCCCTTGGCATTCAAAGCATTATCCCATCGCTGAATCCCCCAGCATCAACATCCTGGGGAAACATTGACATCAAACTTAACTGAACGAAACACATCAATAGTTTCTTCACCCAGTGGCTGGTGGGTGTCTGGAACTCACTGCCTGAAAGGATTAGTATAAAATGGGTGCTTGATGGCTGGCACAGACTGGGCGGGCCGAAGGGCCTGTATAAGTGCTGTATCTCTGTATGACTCTAAAGGATGGGAGAGGCAGAAACCCTCACCACATTTAAAACAATCTCTTGGATATTCACTTCTCCATATTTAAAATGGGTAAGGAATAACTCTCCTCGTCTGCACTGCCCCATCGAACACTCTCAGAGAAGGTACAGCACGGGTTAGATACAGAGTAAAGCTCCGTTTCAACTGTCCCTGGAGTGTCGGATTAACCCGGGTCACTCACTGTGCCCGGCTCAGCCTCAAGACTCACCTGCCTCAGTCACTGAGACACTCCTGCATCACTTGCCTTAATGTAAGCGGATGCCGGGTTTGGGAGCGGGACAGGCACACGGGATGAGGACGACTGCTCATTTGGAGGATAAGCATCAGTAATCCCTCAGAGAATCAGAACAGACCAGTGAGACTCAGGAAAGGAAACTTGTGTTGAAATTGAGAGTCTTGTATTGTGGAATGCTTTAGTATTTGTTGAGAATGTTGAGCCAGTGAAATGTTGCCCTAGTGGGATGAATAGATCCTCTATGACTTTATTACAACAGTAAGGTACCCTGAGTACTGTAAATATGGACTGAAATGACTGAAATAAGAATGTAAGTGATCAATTTTCAGCTGAATTCTATGACGACAGTTAGAGTCATAGAGTAATACAGCACAGAAACAGGCCCTTCGGCCCATCTTGTCTGTGCCCACCATCAAGCACCTCCCTATTCTAGTCCCATTTTCCAGCACTTGGCCCGTAGCCTTGTATGCTACGGCATTTCAAGTGCTCATCTAAATACTTCTTAAATGTTGTGAGGGTTCCTGCCTCTACCACCTCTTCAGGCAGAGCGTTCCAGATTCCAACCACCCTCTGGGTGAAAAATCTTTTCCTCAAATCCCCTCTAAACCTCCTGCCCCTTACCTTCAATCAATGCCCCCTGGTTATTGACCCCTCCGCTAAGGGAAAAAGTTTCTTCCTTTCTAACCTATCAATGCCCCTCATAATTTTGTATACCTCAATCAGGTCCCCCCTCAGCCTTCTCTGCTCCAAGGAAAACAACTCCAGCCTTTTCAGTCTCTCTTCATAGCTGAAATGCTCCAGCCCAGGCAACATCCTGGTGAATCTCCTCTGCATCCTCTCCAGTGCAATCACATCCTTCCTATAGTGTGGTGCCCAGAACTATACACAGTACTCCAGCTGTGGCCTAACCAGTGTTTTATACAGCTCCATCATAACCTCCCTGCTCTTATATTCTATGCCTCAACTAATAAAGGCAAGTATCCTATATACCTTCCTAATCACCTTATCTACCTGCACTGCAGCCTTCAGTGATCTACGGATAAGTACACCAAGTTCCCTGTGACACTCTGTACTTCCTTTGGTCCTACCATTCATTGGATATTCCCTAGCCTTGTTAGTCCTTCCAAAATTCTATGTAACCTAACCTATGTATAATCTTTAATCTAGCAGTGCATGTGTAATGTTTAATTTCTGAAAGCCAGACAGAGTAAAGCTTAACGTACTCCAACAAACTCAAGACTTTTGGCATTTATTACCTTATCGGGTCAAATCTGTCGTTAAGTTGGACTAGACTTGTGAATAATTCTTTTTAAATTGTTTTTCCGACAATACGAGTGTAAATCGATTTGCAGCATCCCATCATATAATATACACTCCTGTCTATCTTGTCTGAATACAGACATAAAATAGCCACAAATTTTGCTGTTTATTTCGGGGCAGACAAGTGAAGTGTTTATTTTGTCTGTGATTTAACTCGACCCCCAATGATAACCAACATGGTGGGAGAGAGTGATAGACAGAGAGAGAGGAACAGAGGTAGAGTAACAGAGAGATAGGGAGAGATAGAAATGGAGAGAGAACAGAGAGATAGAAAGTGCCAGGAGACCCTGAGACACTTTAGAAGCAGGGGGACGGGAAGACAGGCTGTGTGGGGACCCTGGGGTAACATTACAGATAGACAGGGTAGATGTAGGTAAGATGTTTCTCCTGGTTGGGGAGTCTGGAACCAGGGGACACAATTTCAAAATAAGGCGGAAGCCACTTCGGACAGAGATGAGGAGAAATTTCATTACTCAGAGGGTTGTGAATCTTAGGAATTCTCTACCCCAGAGGGCTGTGGAAGCTCAGTCATTGAGTATGTTGAAAGCAGAGATTGACAGATTTCTAAATACCAATGACATAAAGGGTATGAGGATAGTCTGGGAAAAACACTTTGAAGTGGATGATCAGCCATGATAGTATTGAATGGCGGAGCAGGCTCGATGGGCTGAATGGCCTACTCCTGTTCCTATATTCCAAAGCTGCCGAAATAGTTTCTCCCAAACTACCCCATCAGTTCCCCTTAATATCTCAACAACTTTGATCAAATCACCTTGATCCACCTAAATTCCAGGGAATAAATCCCTAGTTTGTGTAATATCTCCTTGTAATTTAACCCTTGGAGTCCAGTTATCATTCTGGTAAATCTACACTGCACTCAAATGGACACAAACCCCTCAAGTCTCTTTGAACCTCCAGTGTTTCTATCTTTTCACCATTTATACAGTTCTCTGTTCTGGTCTTCTTTTGGTGACATTGAAATCTATCTACCACAGTTTTGCCCATTCACTTCCGATATCTCTTTGCAATGTTATGCTTCCAGCTACACTGCTTACAATGCTGCCTATGTTTGTGTCATTGGTAAACTTGGGTATGTTGCATTCTACCACATCGTCTTAAATCGTTGATAAATACAGCAAAACTGAGAAACACACGGGCTTTGCACTAGTAGACAGGAGTGAATCATTCCATCCTGGAGGTTTTTTAATTCCAGATTTATGTTTATTGTTAGAAAAAACAAAATTCAAATTCACAACAGCCCAGTGTGGGATTTGAACTCCTACTTTTTCAATCATCAGCTCAGGCCTTCAAATTAAAACCCAGAAAAAGAGATTCATTTTCCTACTGCTGTTGTCTGACTGACTGAGGTTTTGTATATTGTTCCCTTCTCCTCTTCTTCCATGTGTTTGAAGTCTTTGAAGTTTGTCAGACATTGGTAAACTACTTCATGTGGTGTTGTGTAAATACCTTCAATTCTGTGTATCTGGAAGGGACACAATTCAAATTCTCACCTTTTTGCTTCAACTAAAACCTGCAGGTCCATTCAATCACCTCTATTTCCTGTCTCTGCAAAGATAGCTCACACTTCCACCATGCAGGAATGTCTGAATGGAAACAGCTTTTGACACATTTCCCAACACGTTTGCTGACACTTTTCAGGATGAAGCTAAATTCAACTCACAGATTCCAAGCCCCAAATTGAGCTTTTGGGTAGAACAGTTAACATTGATGAAATCCCAGATCTCTCTGTCCTGTCACCCATTCTAACATTGTACCATTTAGTTTATATCACTCAGTCTTCCTTCCAAAATGCATCACTTCACATTTCTCAGCATTGAAGTTAACCTGCCCTGTGTCTGTCCAATGATAGGTTGGATAGGAAGCTGTCAAGAGGCCATAAAGTGTCTACAAAGAGATTTCCAAAGGTTAAGTGAGTGAGGAAAACATTGGGAGATGGAGTACAATGTGGGAAAATGTGAGCTTGTCCACTTTAGCAGGAAGAATAAAAATCAGTATATTATTGAAATGGAGAGAGGCTACAGAACAGTACGGTACAGAGGGATCTGGGTGTCCTGGTACATGAATCACAAAATGTTACCATGCAGCTACAGCGAGTGATTAGGAAGGCAAATGGAATGTTGTTGTTTATTGCAAGGTGAATAGAATATAAAAGTAGGGAAGTGTAGCTACAGCTGTACATGGCATAAGTTAGACGACGTCTGCAGGATTGTGGACACTTTTGGTCTCCTTACTGAAGAAATTATATAATTGCATTCGAAGTAGTTCATAGAAGGTTCACAGGGCTGATTCCTGGGATGAAGGGGTGATCTTATGAGGAAAGGTTGAACAGGTTGGGTCTATACCCAATGGAGTTTAGAAGAATGAGAGGTGATCTGAGTGAAACATCTCAGGTCCCGAGGGGACTGGACAGGGTGGATGCTGAGAGGATGTTTCCCCTTGTTGGGGAGACTAGAACTAGGGGACACAGTTTAAAAATTAGGGACGTTCCATTTAAAACTGAGCTGAGGAGAAATGTGTTTCTCTCAGAGGCGGGTCAGTCTGTGGAATTCTCTTCCACAGAGACCAGTGGAGGCTGGATCATTGAATATATTCAAGGCTGAGTTAGATAGATTTTTGATCAATTAGGGAGTCAAGGGCTATGGGACGCAGACAGGAAAGTGGAATTGAGTTCACAATCAGATCAGCCATTGAATGGCAGAGCCGGCTCGAGGGGCCGAATGGCCTACACCTGCTCCTAATTCATTTGTTCTTGTGTGTTCCATTTCACCAGATTGCGCCTCTCCTCCTGAAGTCTGCTACTAGTCCCTTCCCTGTTTATTACATTGCAGATGTCACAAACATTGGCAAACATTGAAGTTATGCCCTGTAAACACAAGTCCAAGTCATTAGTATATATCAAAAAGAGCAGTGGTCCTAATATAAACCTCCAATGTATACCTCCCTCCAGTCTGAAACAACCATTGTCCACTCTCTCAGCCAATGTCGTATCCACTCAGCCACTGCCCCTTTCATCCATGGAGCACCGATATTGCGAACTGGTCAATTATGAGGCAACATTAAGTCCTCCCCATGAGGACCCTGGTCCCAGACCTCTCTGTTTCCACTCTCCCATTAACATTCCCCAGACAGGTACAGCATGGATTAGATACAGAGTAATGCTCCTTCTACACTGTCCCATCCAACACTCCCAGGACAGGAACATCATGGGGTGGATACAGAGTGAATCTCACTCTACACTGTCCGAAACAGACACAGTGAGAGAGACAGAAAGAGAGAAACAGAGAGACACAGACTGACAGGGTGACTGAAAGAGAAAGAATGATATTTAACAGGGGATGTTGGAAGAGGAGGATGCAATTTAACCCCACAACTCTGTTCCAGCATCAAATGAGATCTTGGCTGATCTGTGATGTAACTTCCACCATATATCCTGCCTTTGCCCCTTATCTCTTAATACCTTTGGTAAACAAGAATCTATCAATCACAGGATTAGAAATTAACCAATATGCCAGCATGAAATTTCCACAACCAATATCGTGAGGGCGTGATGGCTCCCACAGTGGAATAGCTTGCTGAATATTTAAAATGGAGGCTATTCCTTCTGGATCATGAAAAGTGTCCGCCTGGGCCCCAACCTCATCTACATTTCCCCATCTCCCAATGTTTTTTTTCTCTCCATCCCTATCTCTTATATGTTTGTGTACACAGCAGTGAAGGATTACATCAAATTAATATATCTTATGTTCTCCTCTTCATCCACCTCAACAATCTCTCTCTCCAACTTTGTCCCTCTCTACAGCCCTCTCTATGACTTCATATCGAACCCAGCCTCCCTCTGTCGCTCTCCTAGTGTCAGTGATAGCAGAGAGAGAGACAGAGATAGAAGGAGAGAAAGGGAGAGACAGAGAGAGAGAGACAGAGATAGAGGGAGAGAGAGGGAGTGACAGGGCGGGCAAAACAGATGGAGAGACAGAGAGAGAGAGACAGAGATAGAAGGAGAGAGATGGAGTAACAGGGAGGGAAGGACCGATGGAGGGATAGAGAGAGACAGAGATAGAAAGAGAGAGAGGGAGTGACAGAGAGGGAAAGACAGATGGAGGGACAGAGGGAGAGACTGAGAGAGAGGCAGAGACAGAGATAGAAGGAGAGATAGGGAGTGACGGGGGGGCGGGGCAAGACAGAAAGAGAGACAGAGATAGAAGGAGAGAAAGGGAGACACAGAGAGAGAGAGACAGAGATAGAAGGAGAGAGATGGAGAGACAGAGAGGGAAAGACAGATGGAGAGACAGAGAGAGAGAGAGACAGGGATAGAAGGAGAGATGGAGAGACAGAGAGGGAAAGACAGATGGAGAGACAGAGAGAGAGAGAGACAGAGATGGAAGGAGAGAAATGGAGAGACAGAGAGGGAAAGACAGATGGAGAGACAGAGAGAGAGAGAGACAGAGATAGAAGGAGAGACAGGGAGAGACAGAGAGGGAAAGACAGATGGAGGGAGAGAGGGAGAGACTGAGAGAGAGGCAGAGACAGAGATAGAAGGAGAGATAGGGAGTGACGGGGGGTGAGGGCGGCGGGGCAAGACAGATGGAGAGACAGAGAGTGAGAGACGTAGAGAGAGGGAGACAGAGAGGGAAAGACAGATGGAGAGACAGAGAGAGGGAGGCAGAGATGGAAGGAGAGAGAGAGAGAATGATAGGGATGGAAAGACAGATGGAGAGACAGGGAGAAAGACAGAGATGGAAGAAGAGAGAGGGAGAGACAGAGAGGGAAAGACAGGTGGAGGGACAGAGAGAGAGAGAGACAGAGATAGAAGGAGAGAAATGGAGTAACAGGGAGGGAAGGACCGATGGAGGGATAGAGAGAGACAGAGATAGAAAGAGAGAGAGGGAGTGACAGAGAGGGAAAGACAGATGGAGGGACAGAGGGAGAGACTGAGAGAGAGGCAGAGACAGAGATAGAAGGAGAGAAAGGGAGAGACAGAGAGAGAGAGACAGAGATAGAAGGAGAGAGATGGAGAGACAGAGAGGGAAAGACAGATGGAGAGACAGAGAGAGAGAGAGACAGAGATAGAAGGAGAGAGAGGGAGTGACAGAGAGGGAAAGACAGATGGAGGGACAGAGAGAGAGAGACAGAGATAGAAGGAGAGAGAGGGAGACACAGAGAGGGAAAGACAGATGGAGAGACAGAGAGAGTGAGGCAGAGATGGAAGGAGAGAGAGAGAGAATGATAGGGATGGAAAGGCAGATGGAGAGACAGGGAGAAAGACAGAGATAGAAGGAGAGCGACGGAGAGATAGAGAGGGAAAGACAGATGGAGGGACACAGAGAGAGAGACAGAGAGAGAAGAAGAGAGGGAGAGACAGAGAGGGAAAGACAGATGGAGGGACAGAGAGAGGGACAGAGAGAGTGGCAGAGACAGAGATAGAAGGAGAGAGAGGGAGTGACAGAGAGGGAAAGAGATGGAGGGACAGAGAGAGAGAGACAGAGATAGAAGAAAAGAGAGGGAGAGACAGAGAGGGAAAGACGGATGGAGGGACAGAGAGAGAGACAGAGAGAGAGTCAGAGACAGAGACAGAAGGAGAAAGACAGAGAGACAGAGATGGAAAGACAGATGGAGGGACAGAGAGAGGGACAGAGAGAGAGGCAGAGACAGAGATAGAAGGAGAGAGAGGGAGTGACAGGGAGGGAAGGAAAAATGGAAGAACCGAGAGAGAGACAGAGATAGAAGGAGAGAGAGGGAGTGACAGAGAGGGAAAGACAGGTGGAGGGACAGAGAGAGAGAGACAGAGATAGAAGGAGAGAGAGGGAGACACAGAGAGGGAAAGACAGATGGAGGGACAGAGAGAGAGACAGAGGGAGAAGGAGAGACAGATAGAAGGAGCGAGAGGGAGTCACGGTGGGGAAGACAGATGGAGGGACAGAGAGAGAGAGACCGAGATAGAAGGAGAGAGCGGGAGTGACAGAGAGGGAAAGACAGATGGAGGAACAGAGAGAGAGACAGAGATAGAAGGAGAGAGAGGAAGTGCCAGAGAGGGAATGACAGATGGAGGGACAGAGAGAGAGGCAGAGGGAGAAGGAGAGACAGATAGAAGGAGCGAGAGGGAGTCACGGTGGGGAAGACAGATGGAGGGACAGAGAGAGAGAGACCGAGATAGAAGGAGAGAGCGGGAGTGACAGAGAGGGAAAGACAGATGGAGGAACAGAGAGAGAGACAGAGATAGAAGGAGAGAGCGGAAGTGCCAGAGAGGGAATGACAGATGGAGGGACAGAGAGAGAGGCAGATTCAGAGAGAGGGAGAGACAGAGAGAGAGGGAGAGACAGAGAGACAGGGAGAGACAGATGGAGAGACAGAGATAGAAGGAGAGAGAGGAAGTGCCAGAGAGGGAATGACAGATGGAGGGACAGAGAGAGAGGCAGAGGGAGAAGGAGAGACAGATAGAAGGAGCGAGAGGGAGTCACGGTGGGGAAGACAGATGGAGGGACAGAGAGAGAGAGACCGAGATAGAAGGAGAGAGCGGGAGTGACAGAGAGGGAAAGACAGATGGAGGAACAGAGAGAGAGACAGAGATAGAAGGAGAGAGCGGAAGTGCCAGAGAGGGAATGACAGATGGAGGGACAGAGAGAGAGGCAGATTCAGTGAGAGGGAGAGACAGAGAGAGAGGGAGAGACAGAGAGACAGGGAGAGACAGATGGAGAGACCGAGATAGAAGGAGAGAGCGGGAGTGACAGAGAGGGAAAGACAGATGGAGGAACAGAGAGAGAGACAGAGATAGAAGGAGAGAGAGGAAGTGGCAGAGAGGGAAAGACAGATGGAGGGACAGAGAGATAGATAGAGAGAGTGGCAGAGACAGAGAAAGAAGGAGAGAGAGGGAGTGAAAGAGAGAGAAAGACAGATGGAGGGACAGAGAGAGAGAGAGACAGAGATAGAAGGAGAGAGAGGGAGAGACAGAGAGGGAAAGACAGATGGAGGGACAGAGAGAGAGGCAGAGTCAGAGAGAGGCAGATTTAGAGAGAGAGCGAGAGACAGAGAGAGAGCCAGAGACAGAGAGAGAGTCAGAGACAGAGAGAGAGAGAGAGTCAGAGACAGAGAGAGAGCCAGAGACAGAGAGAGAGCGACAGATGGAGAGACAGAGATAGAAGGAGAAAGACGGAGAGACAGAGATGGAAAGACAGATGGAGGGACAGAGAGAGGGACAGAGAGAGGGACAGAGAGAGGGACAGAGAGAGAGAGGCAGAGAGAGAGCGAGAGACAGAGAGGGAACGACTGATGGAGAGACAGAGATAGAAGGAGAGAGCGGGAGTGACAGAGAGGGAAAGACAGATGGAGGAACAGAGAGAGAGACAGAGATAGAAGGAGAGAGAGGAAGTGGCAGAGAGGGAAAGACAGATGGAGGGACAGAGAGATAGATAGAGAGAGTGGCAGAGACAGAGATAGAAGGAGAGAGAGGGAGTGAAAGAGAGAGAAAGACAGATGGAGGGACAAAGAGAGAGAGAGACAGAGATAGAAGGAGAGAGAGGGAGAGACAGAGAGGGAAAGACAGATGGAGGGACAGAGAGAGAGGCAGAGTCAGAGAGAGGCAGATTTAGAGAGAGAGCCAGAGACAGAGAGAGAGCCAGAGACAGAGAGAGAGTCAGAGACAGAGAGAGAGCCAGAGACAGAGAGAGAGCGACAGATGGAGAGACAGAGATAGAAGGAGAAAGACGGAGAGACAGAGATGGAAAGACAGATGGAGGGACAGAGAGAGAGAGAGACAGAGATAGAAGGAGAGAGAGGGAGAGACAGAGAGGGAAAGACAGATGGAGGGACAGAGAGAGAGGCAGATTTAGAGAGAGAGCGAGAGACAGAGAGAGAGCGAGAGACAGAGAGAGAGCCAGAGACAGAGAGAGAGCGACAGATGGAGAGACAGAGATAGAAGGAGAAAGACGGAGAGACAGAGATGGAAAGACAGATGGAGGGACAGAGAGAGTGACAGAGAGAGAGAGGCAGAGAGAGAGCGAGAGACAGAGAGGGAACGACAGATGAAGAGACAGAGATAGAAGGAGAAAGACGGAGAGACAGAGAGGGAAAGACAGATGGAGGGACGGAGAGAGAGACAGAGAGAGAGAGAGAGACAGAGAGAGAGGCAGAGATAGAAGGGGAGCGAGGGAGTGACAGGGAGGGAAAGACAGATGGAGAGACAGAGAGAGAGAGACAGAGAGAGAAGGAGAGAGAGAGAGTGTGACAGAGAGGGAAAGACAGATGGAGGGACAGAGTGAGAGACAGAGAGAGAGAGACAGAGGCAGAGATAGGAGACAGAGGGAGTGACAGGGAGGGAAAGACAGATGGAGAGACAGCGAGAGAGGCAGAGATAGAGGGAGAGAGAGGGAGTGTCAGGGAGGGAAAGACAGATGGACGGACAGAGAGGTAGAGACAGAGAGAGAAGGAGAGAGAGAGTGTGACAGAGAGGGAAAGACAGATGGAGGGACAGAGTGAGAGACAGAGAGAGAAGGAGGGAGAGGGTGTGACAGAGAGGGAAAGACAGATGGACGGACAGAGAGGTAGAGACAGAGAGAGAAGGAGAGAGAGAGTGTGACAGAGAGGGAAAGACAGATGGAGGGACAGAGTGAGAGACAGAGAGAGAAGGAGGGAGAGGGTGTGACAGAGAGGGAAAGACAGATGGATGGGCAGAGTGAGAGATGGAGTGACAGGGAGGGAAGAACAGATGGAGGGATAGAGAGAGCGACAGAGCCAGAAAGAGAGAGAGGGAGTGACGGGGGTTGGGGGGGGTGGAGACTGACGGAGAGACAGAGAGAGAAAGACAGAGAGAGAAGGAGAGAGTGGGAGAGACAGAGACAGAAAGACAGATGGAGAGACAGAGAGAGAGGGAGTCAGAGATGGAAGGAGAGAGAGTGAGTGTCAGGGAGGGAAAGACAGACGGAGGGACAGAGAGCGAGAGAGAGGCTGAGATAGAAGGAGAGAGAGGGAGTGACAGGGAGGGAAAGATAGATGGACGGACAGAGAGAGAGACAGAGATAGGAGAGAGAGGGAGAGACAGAGACAGAAAGACAGATGGAGAGACAGAGAGAGAGGGAGTCAGAGATGGAAGGAGAGAGAGTGAGTGTCAGGGAGGGAAAGACAGACGGAGGGACAGAGAGCGAGAGAGAGGCTGAGATAGAAGGAGAGAGAGGGAGTGACAGGGAGGGAAAGATAGATGGACGGACAGAGAGAGAGACAGAGATAGGAGAGAGAGGGAGAGACAGAGAGGGAAAGACAGATGGAGGGATAGAGAGAGAGACAGAGATTGAAGGAGGGAGAGGGAGTTACAGAGAGGGAACGACAGGTGGAGGG
This sequence comes from Heterodontus francisci, assembly GCF_036365525.1. Lineage (NCBI taxonomy): Eukaryota > Metazoa > Chordata > Chondrichthyes > Heterodontiformes > Heterodontidae > Heterodontus > Heterodontus francisci. Next base: position 32,767,033 of record NC_090398.1, read on the forward strand.
ACAGAGAGAGACAGAGAGAGAGGCAGAGACTGAGATAGAAGGAGAGAGTGGGACAGAGAGGGAGGGATAAAGAAAGAAGGAGAAATGTTTGAAGCCATTGTTGTCCTGGGATCGAGGGAGGAAGGGTGAGATGAAAAGAAAGAGAGTGGGGGAAAGAGAAAGGGAGAAATGGTGTCATAGAGACACAGACAGAGTTATGGACAGAGACAAAGAAAGAGAGGGAGAGACAGAGATAGAAGCAGAGAGAGGGAGTGAAAGAGAGGGAAAGACAGATGGAGGGACTGAGAGAAGGAGAGAGATGGAGTGACGGAGGGAAAGACAGATGGAGGGACAGTGAGAGAGACAGAGAGGAAGAGGCAGAAATAGAGAGATAGAGACACAGAGAGGGAAACACAGAGAGAGGGAGTGGCAGTGAGAGAGAGAGACAGAGACAGTGATAGAGAAACACAACGAGAGAGTGAGATGGGGGGGAGAGAGTTGTCGGGGGGAAAGAAAGAGAGAGAGAGAGGTGGGAGGGAAAGATACAGGGGGAGAGAGAGAGAGATAGAGGGGGAGAGAGAGAGAGAGAGATAGAGGGGGAGAGAGAGAGAGAGAGATAGAGGGGGGAGAGAGAGAGAGAGATAGAGGGGGGAGAGAGAGAGAGAGGGGGAGAGAGAGAGAGATAGAGGGGGAGAGAGAGAGAGATAGAGGGGGGTGAGAGAGAGAGATAGAGGGGGGTGAGAGAGAGAGATAGAGGGGGGTGAGAGAGAGAGATAGAGGGGGGTGAGAGAGAGAGATAGAGGGGGGTGAGAGAGAGAGATAGAGGGGGAGAGGGAGAGAGAGAGAGGGAGGGGGCGTGGGAGAGAGAGAGGGGGCGTGGGAGGGAGAGAGGGGGCGAGGGAGAGAGAGAGGGGGCGAGGGAGAGAGAGAGGGGGCGAGGGAGAGAGAGAGGGGACGAGGGAAGGAGAGGAGGCGAGGGAAGGAGAGGAGGCGAGGGAAGGAGAGGAGGTGAGGGAAGGAGAGGGAGTGACAGGGAGGGAAAGACAGATGGAAAGACAGAGACAGACAGAGAGAGAAGCAGAGAGAGGGAGTGTCAGGAAGGGAAAGACAGATGGAGGGCCAAAGTGAGGGACAGAGAGAGAAGGAGAGAGATGGAGTGACAGGGAGGGAAGGACAGATGGAGGGATAGAGAGAGAGATAGAGAGAGAGGCAGAGACAGAAAGAGAAGTAGAGAGAGGAAGAGACAGAGAGGGAAAGGCAGATGGAGGGACAGAGAGAGAGACAGAGACAGAGATAGAAGGAGAAAGACGGAGAGACAGACAGAGAGAGAAGCAGAGAGAGGGAGTGTCAGGAAGGGAAAGACAGATGGAGGGCCAAAGTGAGAGACAGAGAGAGGAGAGAGATGGAGTGACAGAGAGGGAAAGACAGATGGAGGGACAGAGAGATAGACAGAGAGAGTGGCAGAGACAGAGATAGAAGGAGAGAGAGGGAGTGACGGGGGTGGGGAAGATAGATGCAGAGACAGAGAGAGAGAGACAGAGAGAGAAGGAGAGAGAGGGAGAGACAGAGAGGGAACAACAGATTGAAAGACAGAGAGAGAGACACAGAGAGAAGGAGAAACCGAGAGGGAAAGACAGATGGAGGGACAGAGAGAGAGAGAGACAGAGATGGAAGGAGAGAGAGGGAGAAACAGACAGGGAAAGACAGATGGAGGGACAGAGAGAGAGACAGAGAGAGAGGCAGAGATAGAAGGGGAGTGGGGGAGTGACAGAGAGGGAGAGACAGGTGGAGGGACAGAGAGCGAGAGACATAGAGAGAGGCAGAGACAGAGATAGAAGGAGAGGGACGGAGAGACAGAGAGGGAAAGATGGATGGAGGGACAGAGAGAGAGATAGAGAGAGTGGCAGAGACAGAGATAGAAGGAGAGAGGGGGAGTGACAGAGAGGGAAGGAGAAATGGAGGAACAGAGAGCGAGACAGAGATAGAAGGAGAGAGGGAGTGTCAGGGAGGGAAAGACAGATGGAGGGACAAAGTGAGAGACAGAGAGAGAAGGAGAGAGATGGAGTGACAGGGTGGGAAGGACAGATGGAGGGACGGAGAGAGAGACAGAGAAAGGGGCAGAGACAGAGATAGAATGAGAGAGAGGGAATGATGGGGGGAAAGACAGATGGAGGGACAGAGAGGGAGAGACAGAAAGAGAGAGGGGGAGTGATGGGAGGTGGGGGGGGGGCTCGACTGACGGAGAGACAGAGAGAGAAAGACAGAGAGAAGGAGAGAGTGGGAGAGACAGAGAGGGAAAGACAGATGGAGAGACAGAGAGAGAGAGTAACAGAGAGAGAGAGAGAGACAGACAGAACGAGAGAGATAGAGACACAGAGAGGGAAACAGAGAGAGAGGGAGTGGCAGTGAGAGAGAGAGAGACAGAGACAGTGATAGAGAAACACAACGAGAGAGAGATGGGGGAGAGAAAGAGAGATAGAGGGGGGAGGGAAAGATACAAGGGGAGAGAGAGAGAGTTAGAGGGGGAGAGAGAGAGAGAGAGAGAGAGAGAGAGGAGGGAGAGGGAGATAGAGGGGGAGAGGGAGATAGAGGGGGGAGAGAGAGATAGATAGAGGGGGAGAGAGAGATAGATAGAGGGGGAGAGAGAGATAGATAGAGGGGGGAGAGAGAGATAGATAGAGGGGGGAGAGAGAGATAGATAGAGGGGGGAGAGAGAGATAGAGAGAGGGGGGAGAGAGAGATAGAGAGAGGGGGGAGAGAGAGATAAATAGAGGGGGGAGAGAGAGATAGATAGAGGGGTGAGAGAGAGATAGATAGAGGGGGGAGAGAGAGATAGAGAGAGGGGGGAGAGAGAGATAGATAGAGGGGGGAGAGAGAGATAGATAGAGGGGGGAGAGAGAGCTCGATAGAGGGGGGAGAGAGAGCTAGATAGAGGGGGGAGAGGGAGATAGATAGAGGGGGGAGAGGGAGATAGATAGAGGGGGGAGAGAGAGATAGATAGAGGGGGGAGAGAGAGATAGATAGAGGGGAGAGAGAGAGATAGATAGAGGGGAGAGAGAAAGATAGATAGAGGGGAGAGAGAGAGATAGATAGAGGGGAGAGAGAGAGATAGATAGAGGGGAGAGAGAGAGATAGATAGAGGGGGAGAGAGAGAGATAGATAGAGGGGGAGAGGGAGATAGATAGAGGGGGGAGAGGGAGAGAGATAGGGGGGGAGTGGGAGAGAGATAGGGGGGGAGAGGGAGAGAGATAGGGGGGGAGAGGGAGAGAGATAGGGGGGGAGAGGGAGAGAGAGAGGGGGCGAGGGAGAGAGAGAGGGGGCGAGGCAGAGAGAGGGGGGGGCGAGGCAGAGAGAGAGGGGGCGAGGCAGAGAGAGAGGGGGCGAGGGAAGGAGAGGAGGCGAGGGAAGGAGAGGGAGTGACAGGGAGGGAAAGACAGATGGAAAGACAGAGAGACAGACAGAGAGAGAAGCAGAGAGAGGGAGTGTCAGGAAGGGAAAGACAGATGGAGGGACAAAGTGAGGGACAGAGAGAGAAGGAGAGAGATGGAGTGACAGGGAGGGAAGGACAGATGGAGGGATAGAGAGAGAGATAGAGAGAGAGGCAGAGACAGAAAGAGAAGTAGAGAGAGGAAGAGGCAGAGAGGGAAAGGCAGATGGAGAGACAGAGAGAGAGAGACAGAGATAGAAGGAGAGACAGAGAGGGAAAGACAGATGGAGGGACAGAGAGAGAGGCAGATTCAGAGAGAGGAAGAGACAGAGTGAGAGGGAGAGACAGAGAGGGAAAGACAGATGGAGAGACAGATAGAAGGAGAGAGAGGGAGAGACAGAGAGGGAAAGACAGATGGAGAGACAGAGAGAGAAACAGAGATCTCTCCCGATGTTTCTGTCTCCATACCTATCTCTTAAATGTTTGTGCACACAGCAGTGAAGGATTACATCAAATTAATTTCTCTTACATTCTCCCTTTCAATCGACCCCAAAATCTCTCTCTCTCCAACCTTGTCCCTCTCTACAGCACTCTCTCTGTCTGCATATCTAACTCTCTCTCCCTCTATCTCTCTTCTCGTGTCAGAGATAGCAAAAGGGAGAGACAGAGAGCGGAAGACAGAGAGAGAATGTTGAAGGAACTAGACTCTGTTCCTAAGCTGTGCTGAACCTGCTCTGGGAATGTTTGATGGGCTACATTAATCGGCCGTGTACAGTCCTGTATCAGGCTGTGAAGAAGCACAGCTTGTTCAGTGAACAACGGGTCAAAGGGAACGATTCACTCCTGTCTGCTACTAGGAAGAGTGACTGACCTTAACATCAAGGGAGCTTTTGACCGAGTGTGACATCGAGGGGCCAGAGTGAAACTGAAGTCAGTGGGAATCCGCTGGTTGGAGTCATACTGAGCACAAAGGCAGATGGTTGTGGTTGTTGGAGGTCAATCATCTCAGTCCCAGGACATCACTGTCGGAGTTCCTCAGGGTAGTATCCGAGGCTCAACCATCTTCAGCTGAGATCCCAGGAGTAAATACTGGAAATACTGAGCAGGTCAAGCAGCATCTGCGGAGAGAGAAAAACAGAGTTAGTGATTCAGCTCGATGCTTTCCAGATTTCCAGTATCCACAGTATTTTGCCTCAGATAATGAAGCAATCCAGAGCCACATGCACCAAGACCCGGACAACATTCAGGCTTGGGCCGACCAGTGGCAAGTAACATTCACGTCACACTAGTGCCAGGCAATGACTATCTGCAACAAGAGAGAAACCAAAAAATTATCCCATCGCTGAATCCCCCAGCATCAAAATCCTGGGGAAACATTGACATCAAATTTAACTGAACAAATCACATCAATAGTTTCTTCACCCAGTGGCTGGTGGGTGTCTGGAACTCACTGCCTGAAAGGGTGGTAGAGGCAGAAACCCCCATCACATTTCAAACAATCTCTTGGATATTCACTTCTTCATGTTTAAAATGGGTAAGGAATAGCTCTCCTCGTCTGCACTGCCCCATCGAACACTCTCAGAGAAGGTACAGCATGGCTTAGATACAGAGTAAAGCTCCGTTTAAACTGTCCCTGCAGTGTCGGATTAACCCGGGTCACTCACTGTGCCCGGCTCAGCCTCAAGACTCACCTGCCTCAGTCACTGAGACGCTCCTGCATCACTTGCCTTAACATAAGTGGATGCTGGGTTTGGGAGCAGGACAGGCACACGGGATTAGGACGACTGCTCATATGGAGGATAAGCATCAGTAATCCCTCAGAGAATCAGAACAGACCAGTGAGACTCAGAAAAGGAAACTTGTGTTGAATTTGTGAGTCTTGCATTGTGGAATGCTTTAGTATTTGGTGAAACTTTGCCCCAGTGGGATGAATAGATACTATTTGACTTTATTACAACAGTAAGGTACCGTGTGTACTGTAAATATGGACTGAAATAACAATGTAACTGATCAATTTTCAGCTGAATTTTATGACTACAGTTATACCTGCTATCCTGTGAGAATGTACAGAAGACACGATGGAATCAAGTCAAAGTGGACACTGTTGAATTTGCTAGCTTGATCTTTGTGGGAACACAAGGGTTAAGTAAGTTAAAAATATTAAATGGTCAATTCACTTGTTTAAGTAAACACTCAACAGAAATGGGTCTGGAATGTCCTACGTGCTGCATTCCTACTCCTACATCTACTCTGTCAGGACCCCTCATGATTTTGAACACCTCTATCAAATCTAATCTCAAGTTTCTCTTCTTTATGGAGAACAACCCCAGTTTCTCCAATCTATTCACGTAACTGAAGTCCCTCATCCCTGGAACCTTGCTCGTGAATCTTTTCTGCATCCTCTCTATTGCCCCCACATCCTTCCGAAAGTACGGTGTCCAGAATTGGACATAATACTAGTTGAGGATGAAGCAGTGTTTTATAAAACTTCATCATAACCTCCTTGCTTTTATACTCTAAGCCTCTATTTACAAAGCCTGGGATCCCATATGCCTTTTAACCACTTTCTCAACTAGCCCTGCCACCTTCAATTTGTGCACAGACATCCCCAGGTCTCTCTGTTCCTGCACCCACTTCCTTCTGTTCTTAGGTTCTCATGACAGAGAGGGACAGGAGGACAGGGAAGTCTAGAAAGAAGGAGGGGGAGAGAGAGCAAACAAACAGGAAACACGTAAGGGAACACCACCACCTGCAAGTTTCCCTTAAGTCACACACCATCCTGACTTGGAACTATATCGCTGCTCCTTCACTGTGACTGGGTCAAAATCCTGGATCTCCCTTCCCAACAGCACTGTGGGTGTACCTACCCCACATGGACTGCAGCGTTTCAAGAAGGAGGTTCAACACCACCTTCTCAAGGGCAATTATGAATGGGCAATAAATGCTGCCCTGGCCACTAACGCACACATCCAACAAATGAATCAAGAAAATAAAAATTTGACACCGAGTCACTTCAGGAGATATTAGACCAGATGACAAAAAACTTGCTCAGAGTTTTGTTTGAGGGAGTATCTTCAAAGAGGAAAGAGAGTTAGTGAGATGGAGAAGTTTAGGAAAGGAATTCCAGAGTTAGGGACTTGGCAGCTTGAAGGCACGGCCACCAATGGTGGAACGATTCAAATTGGGGATGTTCAAGAGGCCATAATTAGAGGCTCGCAGATATCGGTGGATTGTGGAGCTGGAGAAGATTGCAGAGATAGGGAGGGGTCAATTGTGGAAGACAATTCCAAAATTCCACCATCCTTTGTCTGTAGAAGTGTTAATAAATTTCACCCTTGAAAGGGTCTTCGACTAAGGTTCGATTTTTCAACTTTGCCCCTCGTCCAAGACTCCTCCAACTAGTGAGAAGAGTTTCTCTCTATCTATCCCATCAGTTTCCAGTATTGTCTTGTAAACTTTGATCAATTCACCCCTTACCCTTCGAAATTCCAGGGATACAGAGTAAAGCTCTGTCTAAACTGTCCCTTCAAATGCTGCCAAGCCAAGGAACAGGCTCGACGAGCTGATCGGCCTCCTCCTGTCTTCCTGAGGGCTTTATAAATATTACACACCGAAATAAACAAAGTCGTGATGATAATTTTGAGAAAATAAAATGGAATTAATGAACAATAGTTTCTCCTTTTAGATTACTGATCCTATCACCTCCTAATGTGTTATAGTACTCTTTGATTCGATGATCCTCTTCTGAGAGAGAAAGAGAGAGATGGGGTGAGGGAGAGAGAGAGAGATGGGCTGAGGGAGAGAGAGAGAGAGAAAGATACAGAGATGGGGTGAGAGGGAGAGAGAGACGGATGGGCTGAGGGAGGGAGAGAAATGGGGTGAGAGGCAGAGAGAGAGAGAGAGAGAGAGAGAGATGGATGAGGGAGAGAGAGAGAATGAAAGATACAGAGATGGGGTGAGGAAGAGAGAGAGAGATGCGGTGAGAGAGAGATAGGTAAAGACAGGGTGAGGGAGGGAGAGAGACGGGTAAGGAGGAGAGAGAGAGTCTGGCTGAGGAAGAGAGAGAGAGAGAGAGGCACCGTAAGGGAGAGGGTGAGGAAGAAAATGTCTCAAAGAGGTAGGACGGGCTCGAGGGGCCAAACGGCCTCCTCCTGTCTTCCTAAGGGCTTTATTAATATTCCATCCTGAAATAAACAAGATCGTGATGATAATTTTTTGCAAATGAAATGGAATTAATAACAACAGGTTTTCCTTTAAAATTATTAATCCGAATTCACAAAATTACTTGTGTGAATTTGGGTTGACAGATAATTTGCCGTTTATTAACATCATTGAATAAATAAATATTGGAAGATTCAATGTCACTTTGTTCCCATCCTTGTTCAAATTCCTACTGACTCACTCGAAGGTTTAAACCGAAGGAGCAGTTCTAACAGTGCGGGATCCCTTTAAGAGGTTGGGACTGACCCTCTCCCCTCTCCCCCACCCTCACCTCCCTCGGGGTCACAGTACTGGGTCAGGGGTCACAGACTGCACAGACACTGGGATTGACCCATGACCCACTGACCCCCAAAGACAAGAAAAGTAAAGCAAAAATTCTCCTGGTCCCTGTGAAATCAGATTCACAATAAATTTAAACCCCGAGAGTGAAATATAAAAGGAGAAAAGAGAGATTTTGATGTTTGTAAAAACATTATTTACACAGAGGGAAGTGTTTGTGTTTATCTGTCTAAGTTGGTCAATGTGAATATATGTGTCTCTGTGTGGCTTTCTCTTTCTCTCTCTCAGTCAGTGGGAATGGATGTGCCTGGGTGTGGATTTCTATGTGTGCGTGTGTGTGTGTTTATCTGGACGTGTTAGTCTGTCTGTGTTTACGTGGCTGTCTTTGTGTCTGTGTGTGGGTTTGTGTCTCTCTGTGTTTGTGTTTTCAATTCTGGTTGTGAGGGTGGGAGAGGACACAGAAGGACACTCTCTAATCTCTTATTAAAGATCTTCCATCTTAACAACTCTGACGAATATACAGAAATATCCTCCACAAAATATCAAGCAGTTGTATCTTAATACTTGTCAGGACAAAAGTGCCTCTCTCAAACACGGCCTATTTTAGGTTAATATGGGCTGATGATACAAAGTTAGGTGGTACTGTGAGCTGTGAGGAGGGCACAAAGAGACTGCAAAGGGAGATTGACAGGTTAAGTGAGTGGGCAAGAAAGTGGTAGCTGGAATATCATGTGGAGAGATGTGAGGTTCTTCACTTTGGCAGGAAGAATAGAAACACAGAACATTTTTAAATTGGTGAGAAACTATTAAATGTTGGTGTTCAGAGGGATTTGGGTATCCTTGTACACAAATCACAGAAAGTTAACATGCAGGTACAGCAAATGGAGTGTTGGCCTTTATTGCAAGGGGGTTAGAGTACAAGAGTGAGGAAGTCTTGCTGTAATGGTACAGGGTTTGGTGAGCCCACACCTGGAGTACTGTGTACAGTCCTTGTCTCGGTACTGAAGGAAGGATATACTTGTCTTCGAGGTGAGGAGGAGAGATAGAGATGGGGTAAGGGGGAGAGAGAGAGAGAGACAGGGTAAGGGAGAAGATGAGGAATAAAAAGTCCCAAAGGTGCTACACAGGATGCATTATAAAATAAAATCTGACCCCAAACCCACAGAAGTTGAGATTAAGGCTGATGACCAAAAGCTTGGTCAAAGAGGTTAGTTTTAAGGAATGGCTTTAGCAGGAATGAGAGATAGAGAGACGGAGAGGTTGAGAGAAGGAATTCCCCAGTGTTAACAGGCAGTGACATTAATTCCTGATTATCGGTAGAGATTTGTTAGGAAAGGGTATTAATGTTTACGGAGCCGAGACAGCTCGATGTGGATAAGGAGCAAATCAGCCATGACCTGAGTGAATGGGCAGGACAGGCTCGAGGGGCCGAATGGCCTCCTCCTGTCTTCCTCAGGGCTTCAGGAATATCACTGCCAATGTACTGATGGTTTCCTGTTTGAAAAGAGACGACCAGATCGGGGGTTCTCTCTGGTCTCCCCTAAACCCTCCCGCCAGCCTTGGAACGACTCATGGATTCATGTCTAATGGAACTGAAACATACAAGATTCTGAGGGGACTTTACAGGGCGGATGCTGGGAGGATGTTCCCCTTGTGGGGGACTCTAGAACGAGGGGGCACAGTTTAAAAATAAAGGCTCTCCCATTTATGACAAAGATGAGGAGGAATTTTTTTTCTCTCAGTGGTTGGCTAGACTTTGGAATTCTCTTCCCCAGAGAGCAGTGGAGGTTGGGTCATTGAATATATTCAAGGCTGAGTTGGACAGATTTATGATCGACAAGGGAGTCAAGAGTTATGGGGGGGCAGACAGGAAAGTGGTGTTATGGTCACTGTCAGATCAGTCATGATAGTATTGAATGGTTGAGCAGGCTCGATGGGCTGAATGGCCTACTCCTGCTCCTAATTCTTATGATCTCCTGTATAACATGGAGGGTTTTCTCTCCACTTTTGAAGCCATTTTTATAGCAGAGACAGGGCCATGTGTAATATAAACAGAGACGGGGTCTAGTGCAGACCTAACCAGTATATTGAAAACTGAGACTAGTGTAAAATATATCGAGGATGCAGAATTCTAAATATACATTCAGGGGAACTTTTTTAGGCCAGTACATAGCAAGGTCAACAAGAGATGGGTCAGTTTGACACTTAGTTTTAGGGAATGAAGCTGGGCCAGTGGAAGGCGATTTAGAAAAAGTGGACTGGAGAAAACTACTTGAAGGTAAATCAGTGTCAGAGCAGTGAGAGGGAATCATTTCATCCTGGAGGATTTATTTTTCCAGAGTTATTTTTTATTTTCAGAGCAATTCAAATACACAAGAGCCCAATGTGGGATTTGAACTCCTGCTTTTTCAGTCATTAGCTCAGGCTTTCAGATTACAAACTGTAAAAGACATTCACCTTCCTCCTGTTGTTGCCTGACTGTCTCAGCTTTTGTATATTGTCCCCAATCTTGTTCTTTCATGTGTCTAAAGACTTTGATGTTATTCAGACATTGGTAAACCACTTTATTCTCTCAGGTCATCGGTTTAAAGACCTTCAGGGACACAATCCACAATCTAATTCACACCCTATTCAATCAACCAAAATCTTCAACTCCATTCAAACACCCCGATATCCTGTCCCTGCACAGATAACTGACAGTTCCACAATGCAGGAATGTCTGAATGAGAAACCACATTTACCTGACACAATCCAAGCTCCAAATTGAATCATTAAGATATAGAAAATACCACAGAAATGTGACTTGTTCCTTGTAACAGTGAGACTGAAACATTTCAGGGTACTATTCAACCAAGATGGATTCCGAGAAAAGTCAGGATTGGTATTGAAAGAGAAAGAGAAACAGCAAAAAGGGCGGTGGTGGGGAAGAGAGAGAGAGAGACACTGTCAGCTCCTGTATGTGTAAGGGTTCTCTGTTCCTGCACCCATTTTAACATTGTACCATTTAGTTTAGATTGCCTATCCCACAGTCTTCCTTCCAAAATCCATCACTTCACATTTCTCAGCATTGAAGTTAACCTGCCCTGTGTCTGTCCAATGATAGGTTGCAAAGTAAACTGTCAAGAGGACATAAAGTGTCTACAAAGAGATTTCCATAGGTTAAGAGAGTGGACAAACATTTGGCAGATGGAGTAGAATGTGTCAGGAAGAATAAATAGCAGTATATTATTGAAATGGAGAGAGACTGCAGAACTCTATGGGACAGAGGGATCTGGGGGTCCTGGTACATGAATCACTAAATGTTACTATGCAGGTACAGCGAGTGACTAGAAGGCAAATGGAACAGTGTTGTTTATTACAAGGGGAATAGAATATATAAAAGTAGGGAAGTGTAGCTACAGCTGTACAGGACCTTAGTTAGAGCACATCTGGAGTAATGTGGACTGTTTTGGTCTCCTTACTTAATCAAGGATATAACTGCATTAGAAGCAGTTCAGAGAAGGTTCACTTGACTGATTCCTGGGATGAAGGGGTTATCTTATGAGGAAAGGTTGAACTGGTCGGGCCGATACCCACTGGAGTTTAGAAGAATGAGAGGTGATCTTATTGAAACATCTCAGGTCCTGAGGGGACTGGACAGGGTGGATGCTGAGAGGGTGTTTCCCTTGTTGGGGAGTCTAGAACGAGGGGACACAGCTTAAAATGAGGGCTCTCCCATTTAAGACTGAGATGAGGAGAAATGTTTTTCTCTCAGAGGCAGGTTAGTCTGTGGAATTCTCTTCCCCAGAGAGCAGTGGAGGCTGGATCATTGAATATATTCAAGGCTGAGTTAGATAATTTATTATCAACCAGGGAGTCTAGGGTTCTGGGAAGCAGACACGAAAGTGGAGTTGAGTTCACAATCAGATCAGCCATTGAATGGCACAGCAGGTCGAGCGGCCGAATGGCCTACTCCTGCTCCTAATTCATGTGTTCTTGTGTGTTCCATTTCACCAGACTGCCTCTATCCTCCTGAAGTCTGCTACTAGTCCCTTCCCTGTTTATTACGTTGCAGATGTCACAAACACTGGCAAACATTGAAGTTATGCCCTGTAAACCCAAGTCCAAGTCATTAGTATATATCAAAAAGAGCAGTGGTCCTAATATAAACCTCCACTGTATACCTCCCTCCAGTCTGAAACAACCATTGTCCACTCTCTCAGCCAATGACGTATCCAGTCAGCCACTGCCTCTTTCATCCATGGAGCACCAATATTGCTAACTGGTCAATTAGGAGGCACCATTAAGTCCTCCCCATGAGGACCCTGGTCCCAGACCTCTCTGTTTCCACTCTCCCATCAAAATTCCCCAGACAGGTACAGCATGGATTAGATACAGAGTAATGCTCCTTCTACACTGTCCCATCCAACAGTACCAGGGCAGGAACATCATGGGGTGGATACAGAGAGAATCTCACTCGACACTGTCCGAAACCGACAGAGAGAGAGATAGAAAGAGAGAGAGAGAAACAGGGAGACACAGACAGACAGAGTGTCTGAGAGAGAAACAAGGATGTTTAACATCGGACATAGGAAGAGGAGGAGGCAATTTAACCCCTCAACCCTGTTCCAGCATTCAATGAGATCAGGGCTGATCTGTGATCTAACTAACACCATATATCCCACCTCTGACCCTTATCTCTTAAAAGCTTTGGTTAACAAGAATCTATCAATCCCAGATTTAAAAATTAACAATTAAACCAGCATGAATTCCTGTTTGCAGACGAGAGTTCCAAAATTACAAAGAAATCCAAAGGAATGATTGGACAGGCTGGGGTTGTTTTCTTTGGAACAGAGGAGGCTGAGGGGAGATTGAGTTGAGGTGTATAAAATTATGAGGGGCCTCGAAGAGTGGATAGGAAGGACCTATTTCCCTTAGCACAGAGGTTCATAAGCGGGGATTTCGATTTCAAAATTTCCACAACCAATATCATGGTGTGATGGCTCCCACAGTGGAATAGCTTGCTGGATGTTCAAAATGGACGATATACCCTCTGGATCTCTCCCCATCTTTCTCTCTCCATGTCTATCTCTTATATGTTTGTGCACACAGCAGAGAAGGATTACATCAAATACTATATCTTACATTCACCCTTTCAATCCACCACAACAATCTCTCTCTCTCCAACCTTGTCTCTCTCTACAGCCCTCTCTCTGCCTGCAAGTCTAGAGGACAGAGAGAGACACAGACAACAACCCCAGCTTCTCCAATCTATCCACGTAACTGAAGTCCCTCATCCCTGGAACCTTGCTCGTGAATCTTTTCTGCACCCTCTCTCATGCCCCCACATCCTTCCTGAAGTGTAGTGTCCAGAATTGGACAATACTCCAGTTGAAGTGAAACCAGTGTTTTACAAAGGTCCATCATATCTTCCTTGATTTGTATTCTATGTCTCTATTTAGAAATCCCAGGACTGACCCCTTTTGCCTTTTAACCACTTTCTCAACCTGCCCTGCCACCTTCAGTGATTGGTTCACAAATGCCCCCCAGATCTGTCTCTCTCTCTGTCTCTCTCTCTGTCTCTCCATCTGTCTGTTCTGCAGCCCCTGTTAGAATTGTATTCTTTAGTTTAAATTGCCTCTCCTCCTCCTTCCTGTCTGTGGATGTGGAAGATGTGGGCATGGTACAGAATGAATACATTGCATCTGTCTTCACAAAAGAGGGGACGATATAGACATTGTAGTCAAGGAGGAGGAGTTTGAAATATTGAATGGGATAAACATATTGAGAGGAAATATTAAGGGGTTTAACATCTTTGAAAGCTGAGATTTCACCAGATTGTTAAGAGGTGTAAGGGAGGAAATAGAGGAGGCTCTGACCATCATTTTCCAATCCTCTCTGGTTACAATCCAAACTAGTGTCTCATACAAGTTCAACATAACTTCCTTGCTCTTGTAATCTATGCCCCTATTAATAAAGCCCAGGATACTGTATACTTTATGAACCACTCTCTCAACCTGTCCTGCCATCTTCAATGACTTATGCACATATACACCCAGGTCTCTCTGCTCCTGCACCCCCTTTTGAATTGCAACCTCTATTCTATGTTGTCTCTCCATGTTCTTCCTACCAAAATTAATCACTTCACATTTCTGTGATCTAACTCCATATACCCGTCTTTGCCCCATATCACTTAATACCTTTTGTTAGTAAAAATCTATCAAACTCAGATTTAAAAATTAACAAGTGTCTCAGCATCAATTGCTCTTTGTGGAAGAGAGTTCCAAACTGATACCACACATGGTGTGTTGAGGTGTTTCTTCATTTCACTCCTGAATGGTTTTAGACTATGTTTAGATTTTTAGACTATGTCCACAAGTTCTAGACTCCGCGGCCAGTGGGAATCGTTTCTCTCTGTCTACCCGATCAGTTTCCCTTATTTTTCTGAAAATTATCATCAAATCACCCCTTAATCTTCTAAATTCCAGGGATACAGAGTAAAGCTCCATCTACACTGTCCCATTAAACAATCTCAAGCCAAGAACAGTGTGCGGTTAGACACAGAGTAAATTTCCCTCTGCACTGTCCCATCACACACTCCCAGGGCAGGCGCAGCATGGCGTTAGATACAGAGTAAAGACAGGGCCTATTGTATATAAACAGAGAAGTGGTCTTGTGCAGTACAAACTGAGACCGGGTGAAACGCAGCAGAAGCAGAGACACACACACAGATACAGACACTGATACACACACAAACCGACACACAGAGACTGCACAATCTACACATCAGTAAAAATCAACCAACAGACCCTTCATAAAATATTCCCATGTTCTGTCCAATCCGGTGTTGGGGGTTTCGTATTCTTGTGTGTTCCATTTCACCAGATTGCGCCTCTCCTCCTGAAGTCTGCTACTAGTCCCTTCCCTGTTTATTACTTTGCAGATGTCACAAACATTGGCAAACATTGAAGTAATGCCCTGTAAACACAAGTCCAAGTCATCAGTATATATCTAAAAGAGCAGTGGTCCTAATATGATCCTCCACTGTATACCTCCCTCCAGTCTCAAACAACCATTGTCCACTCTCTCAGCCAATGTCGTATCCACTCAGCCACTGCCCCTTTCATCCATGGAGCACCAATATTGCTAACTGGTCAATTAGGAGGCACCATTAAGTCCTCCCCATGAGGACCCTGGTCCCAGACCTCTCTGTTTGCACTCTCCCATCAAAATTCCCCAGACAGGTACAGCATGGATTAGATACAGAGTAATGCTCCTTCTACACTGTCCCATCCAACAGTCAGGAACATCATGGGGTGGATACAGAGAGAATCTCACTCGACACTGTCCGAAACCGACAGAGAGAGAGATAGAAAGAGAGAGAGAGAAACAGGGAGACACAGACAGTCAGAGTGACTGAGAGTGAAAGAAATAAGGATATTTAACATCGGACATAGGAAGAGGAGGAGGCAATTTAACCCCTCAACCCTGTTCCAGCATTCAATGAGATCATGGCTGATCTGTGATCTAACTTACACCATATACCCTGCCTTTGCCCCTTATCTCTTTAAACCTTTGGTTAACAAGACTATATCAATCCCAGATTTAAAAATTAACCGATAAGCCAGCATGAAATTTCCACTTTCTCAACTAGCTCTGCCACCTTCAATTTGTGCACAGACATCCCCAGGTCTCTCTGTTCCTGCACCCACTTCCTTCTGTTCTTAGGTTCTCATAACACAGAGGGACAGGAGGACAGGGAGGTCTAGAAAGAAGGAGGGGGAGAGAGAGCAAAGAAACAGGAAACACGTATGGAAACACCACCACCTGCAAGTTTCCCTTAAGTCACACACCATCCTGACTTGGAACTATATCGCTGCTCCTTCACTGTGACTGGGTCAAAATCCTGGATCTCCCTTCCTAACAGCACTGTGGGTGTACCTACCCCACATGGACTGCAGCGGTTCAAGAAGGAGGTTCAACACCACCTTCTCAAGGGCAATTATGAATGGGCAATAAATGCTGCCCTGGCCACTAACGCACACATCCAACAAATGAATCAAGAAAATAAAAATTTGACACCGAGTCACTTCAGGAGATATTAGACCAGATGACCAAAAACTTGCTCAGAGGTTGGTTTGAGGGAGAATCTTCAAAGAGGAAAGAGAGTTAGTGAGATGGAGAGGTTTGGGAAAGGAATTCCAGAGTTAGGGCCTTGGCAGCTTGAAGGCACGGCCACCAATGGTGGAACGATTCAAATTGGGGATGTTCAAGAGGCCATAATTAGAGGATCGCAGATATTGGTGGATTGTGGAGCTGGAGGAGATTGCAGAGATAGGAAGGGGTCATTTGTGGAAGACAATTCCAAAATTCTACCATCCTTTGTGTGTACAAGTGTCAATAAATTTCACCCTTGAAAGGGTCTTGGACTAATGTTCGATTTTTCAACTGTTCCCCTCATCCGAGACTGCTCCAACCAGTGAGAAGAGTTTCTCTCTATCCACCCCATCAGTTTCCAGTATTGTCTTGTAAACTTTGATCAATTCACCCGGCACAGTGGCGTAGTGGTTAGCACCGCAGTCTCACAACTCCAGCGACCCGGGTTCAATTCTGGGTACTACCTGTGTGGAGTTTGCAAGTTCTCCCTGTGTCTGCGTGGGTTTCCTCCGGGTGCTCCGGTTTCCTCCCACATGCCAAAGACTTGCAGGTTGATAGGTAAATTGGCCATTAGCAATTGCCCCTAGTATAGGTAGGTGGTAGGGAAATATGGGGACAGGTGGGGATGTGGTAGGAATATGGAATTAGTGCAGGATTAGCATAAATGGGTGGTTGATGGTCGGCACAGACTCAGTGGGTCGAAGGGTCTGTTTCAGTGCTGTATCTCTAAACTAAACTAAACACCCCTTACGCTTCAAAATTCCAGGGATACAGAGTAAAGCTCCATCTAAACTGTCCCTTCAAATGCTGCCAAACCAAGTACAGAATGGAGTTATCTACAGAGCAAATCTCTGTCCTCTCTGTTCTATAAAACACTCGCAGGACAGGTACAGTGTGGGGTTAGATACCGAGTAAAGCTGCCTCTATATATGCCTCTCTTTCTCCTCCTCCATCCAGATGGAGAGAGTAACAGTGAGAAAGACAGGGATAGATATAGAGAGGGAAGAACAGGGAGAGGGAAGGATAGCAATGGGGAGAGATTACCAGAGAGGAAGAGATTGGGATGGAGAGTGTCGGTCAGTGTTCCTGCAAAGCTGTGTGCAGCAGCCTGGAAGGTGCCACGCAGGTCCTGTTCCGTGATAAATAACACACGTCTTCGAAGATTCTTAAAAATTTAAAGGGACTGCACATGGGACTAAAAAAACTTGCCGTGCACAACAACTAAATTTTCTGGGAACATTGGAGCAAGCTGTAGCTCAGTGGGTAATAATCCTGCCTCTGAGTTATATGTTTGTGGGTTCAGGTCTGAACACAAAATCTAGGCTGATGTCACCCAACAGAAAATCAGAACAGACCAGCGAGACTCAGAATAGGAAACTTGTGTTGAATTTGTGAGCCTCGCTTTCTGTAATGTTTTAGTGTTTGGTCAGAATGTTGACCCAGTGAAATTTTGCCCCTGTGGCATGAGAGTTATCTGAATAGAGATTATAACATCTTATTACAACATGAAGGTACCGTGCGTACTGAGTAGAACAACATTTGCAACGTCCCATCATATAAAATACTTTACTGGGTTTCGGATCAGGGTTTGATATTTCCAAAACACTGAGGTAAACTCTAACTTTTAATCAGCCCTGGGAGGAAAGTAAACCTTGAGACTTTCAAACAGTAATCAATGTCAGATTTGATCAATTATTAGGGATTAATCAATTTAGTATACAAAGCAGACAGAATATGCCGTTAAAGAGCGGGATATGGGTTTCCTACCAGCCTGCAGAAGGAAGTGCACCCTCTGCAGTTGTGGTATCACCAAAAGCAGCCAAATTAAAATAGCAAATTGGATGTATGTGGAGTTTTACTGAGGTTCTGAGAGAGGAGCGAGAAACAGGCATAGACACAGACAGCCAGACACACAACCACACACAGAGAAACACACACGCACACAGACACACACACGCACACAGAGACACACACACGCACACAGAGACACACACACGCACACAGAGACTAACAGGAAGCAGAGAGTGGGGATAAATGAGTGCTATTCTGGTTGGCAATCAGTCACTAGTGGTGTGCCTCAGGGATCGGTGTTGGGACCGCAATTATTTACAATTTATATAGATGATTTGGAGTTGGGGACCACTTGTCGGGTGTCAAAGTTTGCAGATGACACTAAGATGAGTGGCAGAGCAAAGTGTGCAGATGACTGAAACTTTGCAGAGGAACATAGATACATTGAGTGAGTGGGCAAAGGTCTGGCAGATGGAAGACAATGTAAATAAATGTGAAGTCATTCATTTTGGTAGGAGTAACAGTAAAAAGGATTATTACTTGAATGGTAAAAAATTGCAGCTGAATACTATGACTACAGTTATACCTGCTATCCTGTTATATATGTGCTGCTATACCTGCTATATGTCAGAATGTGCATACGACACGATGGGATGAAGTCAATGTGGCCACTGTTTATATTTTTAGACTATGCCCCAAGTTCCTGACTCCGCAGCCAGTGGGAATATTTACTCCACGTCCACCCTCTCAGTTTCCCTTATTATTTTGTAAACCTTCATCAAATCACCCCATAACCTTCTAAATTCCAGGGATACACAGTAAAGCTCCAGCTACACTGTCCCATTAAACATTTCCAAGCCAAGCACAATGTTGGGTTTTACACAGAGTAAATTTCCCTTGATGCTGTCACATCACACATTCTGAGGGCAGGAACATCATGGGGTGGGTACAGAGTGAATCTCACGAGACACTGTCCGAAACAGAGACAGACAGACAGACAGAAAGAGAGAAACAGAGAGACATAGACTGACAGGGTGACTGACAGAGAAGGAAGGATATTTAACAGGGGATATTGGAAGAGGAGGATGCAATTTAACCCCACAACTCTGTTCCTGCATTCAATGAGATCATGGCTGATCTGTGATCAAACTTACACCATATATCCTGCCTTTGCCCCTTATCTCTTAATACCTTTGGTTCACAAGAATCTATCAATCACAGGTTTAAAAATTAACCAATAAGCCAGCATGAAATTTCCACAAACAATATCATGAGGTTGTGATGGTTCCCACAGTGGAATAGCTGGCGGAATATTTAAAATGGAGGCAATTCCTTCTGGATCATCAAAAGTGTCCGCCTGGGCCCCAACTTCATCTACATTCCTCCCTCTCCCGATGTTTTTTTCCTCTCCATACCTATCACAAATATGTTTGTGCCCACAGCAGTGAAGGATTGAATCAAATTAATATATCTTACATTATCCTCTTCATCCAACTCAACAATCTCTCTCTCTCTCTCCAAGTTTGTCCCTCTCTACAGCCCTCTCTATGCCTTCATATCTAACCCTCCGTCCCTCTGTCTCTCTCCTAGTGTCAGTGATAGCAGAGATAGGAGAGGCAGGGAGTGACAGAGATGGAAAGACAGATGGAGGGTCAGAGAGAGAGGCAGAGACAGAGAGAGAAGGAGAGAGAGGGAGAGACAGGGAGGGAAAGACAGATGGAGAGACAGAGAGAGAGACAGAGAGAGAGACAGATATAGAAGGAGAGAGAGGGAGAGACAGAGAGGGAAAGACAGATGGAGGGACAGAGAGAGATACAGAGATACAAGGAGAGGCAGGGAGTGACAGAAAGGGAAAGACAGATGGAGGGTCAGAGAGAGAGACGGAGAGAGAGACGGAGAGAGAGGCGGAGAGAGAGACGGAGAGAGAGAGAAGGAGAGAGACAGAGAGAGAAGGAGAGAGAGGGAGAGACTGGGAGGGAAAGACAGATGGTGAGACAGAGAGAGAGACGGAGAGAGAGACGGAGAGAGAGACGGAGAGAGAGAGAAGGAGAGAGAGAGAAGGAGAGAGAAGGAGAGAGAGGGAGAGACTGGGAGGGAAAGACAGATGGTGAGACAGAGAGAGAGACAGAGAGAGAGACAGAGAGAGAGACAGAGAGAGAGACAGAGAGAGATACAGAGATAGAAGCAGAGACAGGGAGTGTCAGGAAAGGAAAGACAGATGGAGGGACAGAGTGAGAAACAGAGGGAGAAGGAGAGACAGAGACAGAAGGAGAGAGATGGAGGGACGGAGAGAGAGAGAGAGACCGAGATAGAAGGAGAGAGCTGGAGTGACAGAGAGGGAAAGACAGATGGAGGAACAGAGAGGGAGACAGAGATAGAAGGAGAGAGAGGGAGTGACAGAGAGGGAAAGACAGATGGAGGAACAGAGAGAGAGACAGAGTGAGAGACGGGGAGAGAGACGGGGAGAGAGACGGGGAGAGAGAGAGGGAGAGAGAGAGGGAGAGAGAGAGGGAGAGAGAGGGAGAGAGAGGGAGAGAGAGGGAGAGAGAGAGGGAGAGAGAGGGGGAGAGAGGGAGAGAGAGGGAGAGAGAGGGAGAGAGAGGGAGAGAAAGACAGATGGAGAGACAGAGAGAGAGGCAGAGAGAGAGAGGCAGAGAGAGAGAGAGTAGCAGAGACAGAGAGAGAGGGAGAGACAGATGGAGAGACACAGATAGAAGGAGAGAGAGGGAGAGACAGAGAGGGAACGACAGATGGAGGAATAGAGAGAGAGAGACAGAGATAGAAGGAGAGAGATGGAGTGACAGGGAGGGAAGGACTGATGGAGGGATAGAGAGAGAGAGACAGAGATAGAAGGAGGGAGAGGGAGTGAGGCGGGGGGGAAGACAGAGGGAGGACAGAGAGAGAGAGAAGGAGAGAGATGGAGAGACAGAGAGCGAAAGACAAATGGTGAGACGGAGAGCGAGAGGGAGAGTTGGAAGGAGAGAGAGGGAGTGACAGGGAGAGAAAGACAAATGCAGGGACAGAGAGAGTGACAGAGAGAGAAGCACAGACAGAGATAGAAGGAGAGAGAGGGAGTGACAGGGGGTGGGGAAGATAGATGGAGAGACAGAGAGAGAAGGAGAGAGAGGTTTTGACAGAGAGGGAAAGACAGATGGAGGGACAGAGTGGGAGACAGAGATAGAAGAAGATAGAGGGAGTGACAGGGAAGGAAGGACAGATGGAAGGATAGAGAGAGAGACAGAGATAGAAGGAGAGAGAGGGAGTGACGGGGGCGGGGGGTTTGGAGAGAGACTGATGGAGAGACAGATAGAGAGAGGCAGAGATGGAAGGACAGAGATGGAGTGACAGGGAGGGAAAGACAGATGGAGGGACAGAGAGAGGGAGACAGAGATAGAAGGAGAGAGAGGGAGTGACTGGGAGGGAAAGACAGATGGAGGGACAGAGAGAGAGACAGAGATAGAAGGAGAGAGAGGGTGTGTCAGGGAGGGAAAGACAGATGGAGGGACAGAGAGAGAGAGGCAGTTTTGGAAGGAGAGAGACCGAGCGACAGGGAGGGAAAGACAGGAGGAGGGACAGAGAGAGAGACAGAGATAGAAGGAAAGAGAGGGAGAGACAGAGAGGGAAAGACAGATGGAGGGACAGAGAGAGAGGCAGAGATAGAAGAAGAGAGAGGGAGTGACAGGGGGTGTGGAAGATAGATGGAGAGACAGAGAGAAAAGGAGAGAGAGGGAGGGACAGAGATGGAAAGACAGATGGAGAGAGAGAGAGAGAGGCAGAGATGGAAGGAGAAAGAGGGAGTGACAGGGAGGGAAAGACAGAAGGAGGGACAGAGAGAGAGACAGAGATAGAAGGAGAGAGAGGGAGTGTCAGGGAGGGAAAGACAGATGGAGGGACAGAGAGAGAGAGACAGAGAGAGAAGAAGAGAGAGGGAGTGACAGAGAGGGAAAGACAGATGGAGGGACAGAGAGAGACAGACAGAGAGAGAAGGAGAGAGAGGGAGAGGCAGAGAGGGAAAGACAGATGGAGAGAGAGAGAGAGAGGCAGAGATGGAAGGAGAAAGAGGGAGTGACAGGGAGGGAAAGACAGAAGGAGGGACAGAGAGAGAGACAGAGATAGAAGGAGAGAGAGGGAGTGTCAGGGAGGGAAAGACAGATGGAGGGACAGAGAGAGAGAGACAGAGAGAGAAGAAGAGAGAGGGAGTGACAGAGAGGGATAGACAGATGGAGAGAGAGAGAGAGAGGCAGAGATGGAAGGAGAGAGAGGGAGAAACAGACAGGGAAGGACAGATGGAGGGACAGAGAGAGAGAGAGGCATATATGGAAGGAGAGAGAGGGAGTGACAGGGAGGGAAAGACAGATGGAGGGACAGAGAGAGAGACAGAGATAGAAGGAGAGAGAGGGAGTGTCAGGGAGGGAAAGACAGATGGAGGGACAGAGAGAGAGAGACAGATAAGAGAAGAAGAGAGAGGGAGAGACAGAGAGGGAAAGACAGATGGAGAGACAGAGAGAGAGAGACAGAGATCTCTCCCGATGTTTCTGTCTCCATACCTATCTCTTAAATGTTTGTGCACACAGCAGTGAAGGATTACATCCAATTAATTTCTTACATTCTCCCTTTCAATCGAACCCACAATCTCTCTCTCTCCAACCTTGTCCCTCTCTACAGCACTCTCTCTGTCTGCATATCTAACCCTCTCTCCCTCTGTCTCTCTCCTCGTGTCAGAGATAGCAAAAGGGAGAGACAGAGAGCGGAAGACAGAGAGAGAATGTTGAAGGAACTAGACTCTATTCCTAAGCTGTGCTGAACCTGCTCTGGGAGTGTTTGATGGGCTACATTAATCGGCCGTGTACAGTCCTGTATCAGGCTGTGAAGAAGCACAGCTTGTTCAGTGAACAACGGGGTCAAAGGGAACGATTCACTCCTGTCTGCTACTAGGAAGAGTGACTGACCTTAACATCAAGGGAGCCTTTGACCGTGTGTGACATCGAGGGGCCAGAGTAAAACTGAAGTCAGTGGGAATCCGCTGGTTGGAGTCATACTGAGCACAAAGGAAGATGGTTGTGGTTGTTGGAGGTCAATCATCTCAGTCCCAGGACATCACTGCAGGAGTTCCTCAGGGTAGTGTCCGAGGCTCAACCATCTTCAGCTGAGATCCCAGGAGAAAATACTGGAAATACTGAGCAGGTCAAGCAGCATCTGCGGACAGAAAAACAGAGTTAGTGATTCAGCTCGATGCTTTCCAGATTTCCAGTATCCACAGTATTTTGCCTCAGATAATGAAGCAATCCAGAGCCACATGCACCAAGACCCAGACAACATTCAGGCTTGGGCCGACCAGTGGCAAGTAACATTCACGTCACACAAGTGCCAGGCAATGACCATCTGCAACAAGAGAGAATCCAACCACCTCCCCTTGGCATTCAAAGCATTATCCCATCGCTGAATCCCCCAGCGTCAACATCCTGGGGAAACATTGACATCAAACTTAACTGAACGAAACACATCAATAGTTTCTTCACCCAGTGGCTAGTGGGTGTCTGGAACTCACTGCCTGAAAGGATTAGTATAAAATGGGTGCTTGATGGCTGGCACAGACTGGGCGGGCCGAAGGGCCTGTATAAGTGCTGTGTCTCTCTTTGACTCTAAAGGATGGTAGAGGCAGAAACCCTCACCACATTTAAAACAATCTCTTGGATATTCACTTCTCCATATTTAAAATGGGTAAGGAATAACTCTCCTCGTCTGCACTGCCCCATCGAACACTCTCAGAGAAGGTACAGCACGGGTTAGATACAGAGTAAAGTTCCGTTTCAACTGTCCCTGGAGTGTCGGATTAACCCGGGTCACTCACTGTGCCCAGCTCAGCCTCAAGACTCACCTGCCTCAGTCACTGAGACACTCCTGCATCACTTGCCTTAATGTAAGCAGATGCCGGGTTTGGGAGCGGGACAGGCACACGGGATGAGGACGACTGCTCATATGGAGGATAAGCATCAGTAATCCCTCAGAGAATCAGAACAGACCAGTGAGACTCAGAAAAGGAAACTTGAGTTGAAATTGAGAGTCTTGTATTGTGGAATGCTTTAGTATTTGTTGAGAATGTTGAGCCAGTGAAATGTTGCCCTAGTGGGATGAATAGATCCTCTATGACTTTATTACAACAGTAAGGTACCCTGAGTACTGTAAATATGGACTGAAATGACTGAAATAAGAATGTAAGTGATCAATTTTCAGCTGAATTCTATGACGACAGTTAGAGTCATAGAGTAATACAGCACAGAAACAGGCCCTTCGGCCCATCTTGTCTGTGCCCACCATCAAGCACCTCCCGATTCTAGTCCCATTTTCCAGCACTTGGCCCGTAGCCTTGTCTGCTATGGCATTTCAAGTGCTCATCTAAATACTTCTTAAATGTTGTGAGGGTTCCTGCCTCTACCACCTCTTCAGGCAGAGCGTTCCAGATTCCAACCACCCTCTGGGTGAAAAATCTTTTCCTCAAATCCCCTCTAAACCTCCTGCCCCTTACCTTCAATCAATGCCCCCTGGTTATTGACCCCTCCGCTAAGGGAAAATGTTTCTTCCTTTCTAACCTATCAATGCCCCTCATAATTTTGTATACCTCAATCAGGTCCCCCCTCAGCCTTCTCTGCTCCAAGGAAAACAACTCCAGCCTTTTCAGTCTCTCTTCATAGCTGAAATGCTCCAGCCCAGGCAACATCCTGGTGAATCTCCTCTGCATCCTCTCCAGTGCAATCACATCCTTCCTATAGTGTGGTGCCCAGAACTATACACAGTACTCCAGCTGTGGCCTAACCAGTGTTTTATACAGCTCCATCATAACCTCCCTGCTCTTATATTCTATACCTCAACTAATAAAGGCAAGTATCCTATATACCTTCCTAATCACCTTATCTACCTGCACTGCAGCCTTCAGTGATCTACGGATAAGTACACCAAGTTCCCTGTGACACTCTGTACTTCCTTTGGTCCTACCATTCATTGGATATTCCCTAGCCTTGTTAGTCCTTCCAAAATTCTATGTAACCTAACCTATGTATAATCTTTAATCTAGCAGTGCATGTGTAATGTTTAATTTCTGAAAGCCAGACAGAGTAAAGCTTAACGTACTCCAACAAACTCAAGACTTTTGGCATTTATTACCTTATCGGGTCAAATCTGTCGTTAAGTTGGACTAGACTTGTGAATAATTCTTTTTAAATTGTTTTTCCGACAATACGAGTGTAAATCGATTTGCAGCATCCCATCATATAATATACACTCCTGTCTATCTTGTCTGAATACAGACATAAAATAGCCACAAATTTTGCTGTTTATTTCGGGGCAGACAAGTGAAGTGTTTATTTTGTCTGTGATTTAACTCAACCCCCAATGATAACCAACATGGTGGGAGAGAGTGATAGACAGAGAGAGAGGAACAGAGGTAGAGTAACAGAGAGATAGGGAGAGATAGAAATGGAGAGAGAACAGAGAGATAGAAAGTGCCAGGAGACCCTGAGACACTTTAGAAGCAGGGGGACGGGAAGACAGGCTGTGTGGGGACCCTGGGGTAACATTACAGATAGACAGGGTAGATGTAGGTAAGATGTTTCTCCTGGTTGGGGAGTCTGGAACCAGGGGACACAATTTCAAAATAAGGCGGAAGCCACTTCGGACAGAGATGAGGAGAAATTTCATTACTCAGAGGGTTGTGAATCTTAGGAATTCTCTACCCCAGAGGGCTGTGGAAGCTCAGTCATTGAGTATGTTTAAAGCAGAGATTGACAGATTTCTAAATACCAATGACATAAAGGGTATGAGGATAGTCTGGGAAAAACACTTTGAAGTGGATGATCAGCCATGATAGTATTGAATGGCGGAGCAGGCTCGATGGGCTGAATGGCCTACTCCTGTTCCTATATTCCAAAGCTGCCGAAATAGTTTCTCCCAAACTACCCCATCAGTTCCCCTTAATATCTCAACAACTTTGATGAAATCACCTTGATCCACCTAAATTCCAGGGAATAAATCCCTAGTTTGTGTAATAGCTCCTTGTAATTTAACCCTTGGAGTCCAGTTATCATTCTGGTAAATCTACACTGCACTCAAATGGACACAAACCCCTCAAGTCTCTTTGAACCTCCAGTGTTTCTATCTTTTCACCATTTATACAGTTCTCTGTTCTGGTCTTCTTTTGGTGACATTGAAATCTATCTACCACAGTTTTGCCCATTCACTTCCGATATCTCTTTGCAATGTTATGCTTCCAGCTACACTGCTTACAATGCTGCCTATGTTTGTGTCATTGGTAAACTTGGGTATGTTGCATTCTACCACATCATCTTAAATCGTTGATAAATACAGCAAAACTGAGAAACACACGGGCTTTGCACTAGTAGACAGGAGTCAATCATTCCATCCTAGAGGTTTTTTAATTCCAGATTTATGTTTATTGTTAGAAAAAACAAAATTCAAATTCACAACAGCCCAGTGTGGGATTTGAACTCCTACTTTTTCAATCATCAGCTCAGGCCTTCAAATTAAAACCCAGAAAAAGAGATTCATTTTCCTACTGCTGTTGTCTGACTGACTGAGGTTTTGTATATTGTTCCCTTCTCCTCTTCTTCCATGTGTTTGAAGTCTTTGAAGTTTGTCAGACATTGGTAAACTACTTCATGTGGTGTTCTGTAAATACCTTCAATTCTGTGTATCTGGAAGGGACACAATTCAAATTCTCACCTTTTTGCTTCAACTAAAACCTGCAGGTCCATTCAATCACCTCTATTTCCTGTCTCTGCAAAGATAGCTCACACTTCCACCATGCAGGAATGTCTGAATGGAAACAGCTTTTGACACATTTCCCAACACGTTTGCTGACACTTTTCAGGATGAAGCTAAATTCAACTCACAGATTCCAAGCCCCAAATTGAGCTTTTGGGTAGAACAGTTAACATTGATGAAATCCCAGATCTCTCTGTCCTGTCACCCATTCTAACATTGTACCATTTAGTTTATATCACTCAGTCTTCCTTCCAAAATGCATCACTTCACATTTCTCAGCATTGAAGTTAAACTGCCCTGTGTCTGTCCAATGATAGGTTGGATAGGAAGCTGTCAAGAGGCCATAAAGTGTCTACAAAGAGATTTCCAAAGGTTAAGTGAGTGAGGAAAACATTGGGAGATGGAGTACAATGTGGGAAAATGTGAGCTTGTCCACTTTAGCAGGAAGAATAAAAATCAGTATATTATTGAAATGGAGAGAGGCTACAGAACAGTACGGTACAGAGGGATCTGGGTGTCCTGGTACATGAATCACAAAATGTTACCATGCAGCTACAGCGAGTGATTAGGAAGGCAAATGGAATGTTGTTGTTTATTGCAAGGTGAATAGAATATAAAAGTAGGGAAGTGTAGCTACAGCTGTACATGGCATAAGTTAGACGACGTCTGCAGGATTGTGGACACTTTTGGTCTCCTTACTGAAGAAATTATATAATTGCATTCGAAGTAGTTCATAGAAGGTTCACAGGGCTGATTCCTGGGATGAAGGGGTGATCTTATGAGGAAAGGTTGAACAGGTTGGGTCTATACCCACTGGAGTTTAGAAGAATGAGAGGTGATCTGAGTGAAACATCTCAGGTCCCGAGGGGACTGGACAGGGTGGATGCTGAGAGGATGTTTCCCCTTGTTGGGGAGACTAGAACTAGGGGACACAGTTTAAAAATTAGGGACGTTCCATTTAAAACTGAGCTGAGGAGAAATGTGTTTCTCTCAGAGGCGGGTCAGTCTGTGGAATTCTCTTCCACAGAGACCAGTGGAGGCTGGATCATTGAATATATTCAAGGCTGAGTTAGATAGATTTTTGATCAATTAGGGAGTCAAGGGCTATGGGACGCAGACAGGAAAGTGGAATTGAGTTCACAATCAGATCAGCCATTGAATGGCAGAGCCGGCTCGAGGGGCCGAATGGCCTACACCTGCTCCTAATTCATTTGTTCTTGTGTGTTCCATTTCACCAGATTGCGCCTCTCCTCCTGAAGTCTGCTACTAGTCCCTTCCCTGTTTATTACATTGCAGATGTCACAAACATTGGCAAACATTGAAGTTATGCCCTGTAAACACAAGTCCAAGTCATTAGTATATATCAAAAAGAGCAGTGGTCCTAATATAAACCTCCACTGTATACCTCCCTCCAGTCTGAAACAACCATTGTCCACTCTCTCAGCCAATGTCGTATCCACTCAGCCACTGCCCCTTTCATCCATGGAGCACCGATATTGCGAACTGGTCAATTATGAGGCAACATTAAGTCCTCCCCATGAGGACCCTGGTCCCAGACCTCTCTGTTTCCACTCTCCCATTAACATTCCCCAGACAGGTACAGCATGGATTAGATACAGAGTAATGCTCCTTCTACACTGTCCCATCCAACACTCCCAGGACAGGAACATCATGGGGTGGATACAGAGTGAATCTCACTCTACACTGTCCGAAACAGACACAGTGAGAGAGACAGAAAGAGAGAAACAGAGAGACACAGACTGACAGGGTGACTGAAAGAGAAAGAATGATATTTAACAGGGGATGTTGGAAGAGGAGGATGCAATTTAACCCCACAACTCTGTTCCAGCATCAAATGAGATCTTGGCTGATCTGTGATGTAACTTCCACCATATATCCTGCCTTTGCCCCTTATCTCTTAATACCTTTGGTAAACAAGAATCTATCAATCACAGGATTAGAAATTAACCAATATGCCAGCATGAAATTTCCACAACCAATATCGTGAGGGCGTGATGGCTCCCACAGTGGAATAGCTTGCTGAATATTTAAAATGGAGGCTATTCCTTCTGGATCATGAAAAGTGTCCGCCTGGGCCCCAACCTCATCTACATTTCCCCATCTCCCAATGTTTTTTTTCTCTCCATCCCTATCTCTTATATGTTTGTGTACACAGCAGTGAAGGATTACATCAAATTAATATATCTTATGTTCTCCTCTTCATCCACCTCAACAATCTCTCTCTCCAACTTTGTCCCTCTCTACAGCCCTCTCTATGACTTCATATCGAACCCAGCCTCCCTCTGTCGCTCTCCTAGTGTCAGTGATAGCAGAGAGAGAGACAGAGATAGAAGGAGAGAAAGGGAGAGACAGAGAGAGAGAGACAGAGATAGAGGGAGAGAGAGGGAGTGACAGGGCGGGCAAAACAGATGGAGAGACAGAGAGAGAGAGACAGAGATAGAAGGAGAGAGATGGAGTAACAGGGAGGGAAGGACCGATGGAGGGATAGAGAGAGACAGAGATAGAAAGAGAGAGAGGGAGTGACAGAGAGGGAAAGACAGATGGAGGGACAGAGGGAGAGACTGAGAGAGAGGCAGAGACAGAGATAGAAGGAGAGATAGGGAGTGACGGGGGGCGGGGCAAGACAGAAAGAGAGACAGAGATAGAAGGAGAGAAAGGGAGACACAGAGAGAGAGAGACAGAGATAGAAGGAGAGAGATGGAGAGACAGAGAGGGAAAGACAGATGGAGAGACAGAGAGAGAGAGAGACAGAGATAGAAGGAGAGATGGAGAGACAGAGAGGGAAAGACAGATGGAGAGACAGAGAGAGAGAGAGACAGAGATAGAAGGAGAGACAGGGAGAGACAGAGAGGGAAAGACAGATGGAGGGAGAGAGGGAGAGACTGAGAGAGAGGCAGAGACAGAGATAGAAGGAGAGATAGGGAGTGACGGGGGGTGAGGGCGGCGGGGCAAGACAGATGGAGAGACAGAGAGTGAGAGACGTAGAGAGAGGGAGACAGAGAGGGAAAGACAGATGGAGAGACAGAGAGAGGGAGGAAGGAGAGAGAGAGAGAATGATAGGGATGGAAAGACAGATGGAGAGACAGGGAGAAAGACAGAGATGGAAGAAGAGAGAGGGAGAGACAGAGAGGGAAAGACAGGTGGAGGGACAGAGAGAGAGAGAGAGACAGAGATAGAAGGAGAGAAATGGAGTAACAGGGAGGGAAGGACCGATGGAGGGATAGAGAGAGACAGAGATAGAAAGAGAGAGAGGGAGTGACAGAGAGGGAAAGACAGATGGAGGGACAGAGGGAGAGACTGAGAGAGAGGCAGAGACAGAGATAGAAGGAGAGAAAGGGAGAGACAGAGAGAGAGAGACAGAGATAGAAGGAGAGAGATGGAGAGACAGAGAGGGAAAGACAGATGGAGAGACAGAGAGAGAGACAGAGATAGAAGGAGAGAGAGGGAGTGACAGAGAGGGAAAGACAGATGGAGGGACAGAGAGAGAGAGACAGAGATAGAAGGAGAGAGAGGGAGACACAGAGAGGGAAAGACAGATGGAGAGACAGAGAGAGTGAGGCAGAGATGGAAGGAGAGAGAGAGAGAATGATAGGGATGGAAAGGCAGATGGAGAGACAGGGAGAAAGACAGAGATAGAAGGAGAGCGACGGAGAGATAGAGAGGGAAAGACAGATGGAGGGACAGAGAGAGAGAGACAGAGAGAGAAGAAGAGAGGGAGAGACAGAGAGGGAAAGACAGATGGAGGGACAGAGAGAGGGACAGAGAGAGTGGCAGAGACAGAGATAGAAGGAGAGAGAGGGAGTGACAGAGAGGGAAAGAGATGGAGGGACAGAGAGAGAGAGACAGAGATAGAAGAAGAGAGAGGGAGAGACAGAGAGGGAAAGACGGATGGAGGGACAGAGAGAGAGACAGAGAGAGAGTCAGAGACAGAGACAGAAGGAGAAAGACAGAGAGACAGAGATGGAAAGACAGATGGAGGGACAGAGAGAGAGGCAGAGACAGAGATAGAAGGAGAGAGAGGGAGTGACAGGGAGGGAAGGAAAAATGGAAGAACCGAGAGAGAGACAGAGATAGAAGGAGAGAGAGGGAGTGACAGAGAGGGAAAGACAGATGGAGGGACAGAGAGAGAGAGACAGAGATAGAAGGAGAGAGAGGGAGACACAGAGAGGGAAAGACAGATGGAGGGACAGAGAGAGAGACAGAGGGAGAAGGAGAGACAGATAGAAGGAGCGAGAGGGAGTCACGGTGGGGAAGACAGATGGAGGGACAGAGAGAGAGAGACCGAGATAGAAGGAGAGAGCGGGAGTGACAGAGAGGGAAAGACAGATGGAGGAACAGAGAGAGAGACAGATAGAAGGAGAGAGAGGAAGTGCCAGAGAGGGAATGACAGGTGGAGGGACAGAGAGAGAGGCAGAGGGAGAAGGAGAGACAGATAGAAGGAGCGAGAGGGAGTCACGGTGGGGAAGACAGATGGAGGGACAGAGAGAGAGAGACCGAGATAGAAGGAGAGAGCGGGAGTGACAGAGAGGGAAAGACAGATGGAGGAACAGAGAGAGAGACAGAGATAGAAGGAGAGAGCGGAAGTGCCAGAGAGGGAATGACAGATGGAGGGACAGAGAGAGAGGCAGATTCAGAGAGAGGGAGAGACAGAGAGAGAGGGAGAGACAGAGAGAGAGGGAGAGACAGAGAGACAGGGAGAGACAGATGGAGAGACCGAGATAGAAGGAGAGAGCGGGAGTGACAGAGAGGGAAAGACAGATGGAGGAACAGAGAGAGAGACAGAGATAGAAGGAGAGAGAGGAAGTGGCAGAGAGGGAAAGACAGATGGAGGGACAGAGAGATAGATAGAGAGAGTGGCAGAGACAGAGAAAGAAGGAGAGAGAGGGAGTGAAAGAGAGAGAAAGACAGATGAAGGGACAGAGAGAGAGAGAGACAGAGATAGAAGGAGAGAGAGGGAGAGACAGAGAGGGAAAGACAGATGGAGGGACAGAGAGAGAGGCAGAGTCAGAGAGAGGCAGATTTAGAGAGAGAGCGAGAGACAGAGAGAGAGCCAGAGACAGAGAGAGAGTCAGAGACAGAGAGAGAGTCAGAGACAGAGAGAGAGCCAGAGACAGAGAGAGAGCGACAGATGGAGAGACAGAGATAGAAGGAGAAAGACGGAGAGACAGAGATGGAAAGACAGATGGAGGGACAGAGAGAGGGACAGAGAGAGGGACAGAGAGAGGGACAGAGAGAGGGACAGAGAGAGAGAGGCAGAGAGAGAGCGAGAGACAGAGAGGGAACGACTGATGGAGAGACAGAGATAGAAGGAGAGAGCGGGAGTGACAGAGAGGGAAAGACAGATGGAGGAACAGAGAGAGAGACAGAGATAGAAGGAGAGAGAGGAAGTGGCAGAGAGGGAAAGACAGATGGAGGGACAGAGAGATAGATAGAGAGAGTGGCAGAGACAGAGATAGAAGGAGAGAGAGGGAGTGAAAGAGAGAGAAAGACAGATGGAGGGACAAAGAGAGAGAGAGACAGAGATAGAAGGAGAGAGAGGGAGAGACAGAGAGGGAAAGACAGATGGAGGGACAGAGAGAGAGGCAGAGTCAGAGAGAGGCAGATTTAGAGAGAGAGCGAGAGACAGAGAGAGAGCCAGAGACAGAGAGAGAGCCAGAGACAGAGAGAGAGTCAGAGACAGAGAGAGAGCCAGAGACAGAGAGAGAGCGACAGATGGAGAGACAGAGATAGAAGGAGAAAGACGGAGAGACAGAGATGGAAAGACAGATGGAGGGACAGAGAGAGAGAGAGACAGAGATAGAAGGAGAGAGAGGGAGAGACAGAGAGGGAAAGACAGATGGAGGGACAGAGAGAGAGGCAGATTTAGAGAGAGAGCGAGAGACAGAGAGAGAGCCAGAGACAGAGAGAGAGCGACAGATGGAGAGACAGAGATAGAAGGAGAAAGACGGAGAGACAGAGATGGAAAGACAGATGGAGGGACAGAGAGAGGGACAGAGAGAGAGAGGCAGAGAGAGAGCGAGAGACAGAGAGGGAACGACAGATGAAGAGACAGAGATAGAAGGAGAAAGACGGAGAGACAGAGAGGGAAAGACAGATGGAGGGACGGAGAGAGAGACAGAGAGAGAGAGAGAGACAGAGAGAGAGGCAGAGATAGAAGGGGAGCGAGGGAGTGACAGGGAGGGAAAGACAGATGGAGAGACAGCGAGAGAGGCAGAGATAGAGGGAGAGAGAGGGAGTGTCAGGGAGGGAAAGACAGATGGACGGACAGAGAGGTAGAGACAGAGAGAGAAGGAGAGAGAGAGTGTGACAGAGAGGGAAAGACAGATGGAGGGACAGAGTGAGAGACAGAGAGAGAAGGAGGGAGAGGGTGTGACAGAGAGGGAAAGACAGATGGACGGACAGAGAGGTAGAGACAGAGAGAGAAGGAGAGAGAGAGTGTGACAGAGAGGGAAAGACAGATGGAGGGACAGAGTGAGAGACAGAGAGAGAAGGAGGGAGAGGGTGTGACAGAGAGGGAAAGACAGATGGATGGGCAGAGTGAGAGATGGA